>NW_015164186.1:1511647-1538254 GCF_001447785.1 Gekko japonicus
TCTCTGTACAAAGAAGCTGGGTGGAGGCTGCTGAAAGGCTGGACCACAGTTTCTGTTCAGAACTCCTTGACTAAGCTACCTCCTGTGCTCGGATCCCTAAACTGGCTGGTTGGGTTGCCTCTTTGCCCTGATCCCTTTAGTTAATATCTTTCCCCAAGCTTATTTGTGCCTTGAATCCTCCTCAGGTCAATTTCCCATTTCCCTGCTTTTCTTTGCTGAATGTTTTCCAGTGTTCGTACCCAAACATGGTTCCTTTCCCCTGCTCTAGCTAAGCTGTCTCTGCTGTGGCTTGCCCCTGACACTCTTTTCCCCTCCCTCTCTTATCCCCCTTAAAACGTAAAGAAAACACACACCCAACCTGGTAGTGGTGCCCTCCTTATGTTGTGACATTATTGTAGACCAAAAAAGTGGGAGAAGGCCATGGCTTAGTGGACGAGCATCTGTTGTGCCTACACAAGGTCCCAGGTTCAATTCCTGGCAGCTCCAGTTAAGAGGATCGAGTAACAGGTGATGTGACTGACTTCTCCCTGAAGGAGAGCTGCTGCCAGTCTCAGTAGACTAGACCGGCCTAGATAGACTAACGGTCCGACTCCGGTACAAGGCAGCATCATATGCATTCAGGCGGACATCTTCAGTTTCAACTGCTGGGCAGAAGTGAGCAGGGCAAGACTGGTGGGTTTTATTGTTTCTTTCAGCTGCTGCTTTGCTACCGTTTCGCCTTCCTCTTACCGCTTCCTATTTCTGATTCAGTTGGCAGGGATGATCCCAACCAGCCAAGGATCATGGATCGATGGAACAGGTTGACTCTAGAACACTGTGCAGCCAGTTGAATTTAGCTTGGTGATAATGTCACGGAGGGGCCATTGAGAGTGGAGGGCAAGTGAAGACAAGTATATATGAGTAATCTGCCTGGTTCAGAAGTGAAGGTATTTTGGGGGCTGAAAATGTTTGCCAACCCCCCCCCCAACAACCCCCAGGTGTGGTTTTCACTCCTCTGTATTTGTGACTCACCAGTTGATGCCCAGGGGTGTAAGAGATATTGCAGCAATAAGGCGAATATTGCCCTGACCCGAATGGCCCAGGCTAGCCTGAACTCAGAAGCTAAGCAGGGTCAGACCTGGTTAGTACTTGGATGGGAGATCACCAAGGAAGTCCAGGGTCGCTACGTAGAGGCAGGCAGTGGCAATCCATCTCTGAAAGTGTCTTGCCTTGAAACCCTTACAGCTGCCACTTGACAGGGGACAAGAAAAAGTAACATCTTCTCTAATGGGATTTTTGGGGGGGGGGTTGAAAGAGATCTACACATTTTATTATTGAAAGCTCAGGCCAGAACAAAACCCTAGCACAGCAGGCATTTAAGAGAAAAGTTATCTTCTAGTACACTACAGGGAATAAGACAGTTGACCTTCAGTTTTTGAACAGCAGCAGAAAACAGTCTCCTGAGCCCAGCTTGGTTGGTGGAGGATGTGTACTCCTCAGTTCTTAGCTGTCGGAGTGGTTCGTTATTGTAGATACAAAAAAATTCTGAGCAGCGTCCAAGCAAGGGTTTCTGGGACTTTACTGCCTGCTTCCAGAGGCATCTTACATAATTCAATTAGACTTTGGACAAGAAACAACCCACACACTAAGATGCTTGTAAGTGCTGATGAGTGAGCACCAGAGGAGTGTGTTCTTTTATTTTGGATAACGCAGCCCTTGCCCTGGAGTGAAAGTTGTACAGCTTGCCAAACCTTCCAGTGCATTTTCCTCCTCCAGAAACATGGATCTCTTATGTGTGTGCATGTGTGCTTGCGCGCACACAAAACCTTAATGGCAGGTGATACATGAAGCTCTGATGGGCCAGAAGATCTGGTGTAAACCTCAGCCAAAACTATTCATGCATTTTAAAATCTGAAACCTTGTCAGTGATTCAAAAAAGTGTTTTTTTTAAAAAAAAAAATTCTGTGATTTTTTTTAAAAAAACACTCCTTGTGAGAAATCTTTGGTTTATTTTACAATGCCCTCCTTTGCCCTCTGTGCATTATTGCATACCAGCTTTGGTCAGCAATATCTTGTTATAATGCTGTTCTGCTGATTGGGTTATCCCTACGTTGGGGTGGTGGAGGCATCATCTCCTTGCTCGTAGTCTCAGGTTTTGCAACGGTACTTTACTTTTAAAAGTAATTTTAAACATAAACATGCACACCCTGCCCTTTTACTTTAAAAAGTACTCTGGCAGCTTACAACCAAGATAATAATTAAAACAAGGCGTATGTTTAAGGAATAGCAATTACCAATGACAAAAACAAACAAAGTAAACCAAAAACTAAGATGCCGGCCCAAACTCCCCAAGGTCTCAAAAGCAAAAGCACTGATACCAAAACTTTACCTCAGGAAAACCATGCAATGCTACAAAGGCACAGCTTTGATAAAAACATAAAAATAGCTACTCACTTGAACCAGAAGTGATTTCTTGGGAGTGTATTTGGGAACCGCAGCACGGTGGGGATGCTTCTGCAGCTGAACTGCTTCTGATCGCTTTTGCAAACTGGGGCTTTTACTTTGTCCCACAGAACTTGATGGAAGTCCTCAAGAGCTGAGATTGCTCCTCTTTGCATATGTTATTCCCTATCTGATGCTAGACAATGATCTGAATATAACCTCATAGGTTGCTAGATTCCTGTCTATCGTATTTTCCTGTAGAAACTAATTAGGTACTCTTTTAGTCATTGCTCAAGATCTGTTGATCAGAGGTAGGTTTGACTCTTCTGGCAATGGGCAGGGGATGGGAGGACTTTCCAGGCGAAAGAGGAAGGTCCAGGCCATGTTGCCAGCGTCGCACAGGAAGACGTCATCACGCTGCGATGCTCTGGTTTTGGGTAAAAACAACTTCTACCATAGAGTTGTTGCCCAAACACCAGAGAGTCGTGTGATGACATCACTTCCGGTGTGGCTCCAGCAAGTGGTCTGAGCCTTTCTGTTTCTCCAGGTAAGTTCCCCTGCCGGCCAGCTGATCGGTGGCTGAGGGGTAGGGCCTAGTGGTGGAGGACCCCCACCTCCACTGGGGGTCTGGCAACCCTAATCAGAGGAGCTCTGAAAAGGAAAGGAAGGAAAGGACAGGAGGCGGAGAATTTGCATAGTTTCACTCTGAGCTCTGTTCCTTGGTCACACAAGAATGTGACCTAATAGTATGTTAGTTAAATTGTCAGACTAGGATCTGGGAGACCCAGGTTTGAATCCCCACTCTGCCAAGGAGCTTGCCGGGTGACCTTGTGCCAGTCACACAGTCTTGGCCTAACCTATGTCAAAGGATTGTTGAGGATTAAGAAGAGAATGATGAAAGCCACTTTGGGTTCCCATTGGGGAGAAAGGTGGAATATAAATAAAGTAAATTGTAAGAGGCTTTGGATATCAGATGCCCTCTTAAAACTGGTTTAAATGCATCCCAAATAATCACTGGAGATACATCATCTGTATTGCTATCTATAAAATAGTTTTTGATAAGTGTTTCAATTTCAGCTGCAATTATTTGGTTATTTACTAAAGATTTATTCAAAGTAAAAAAAAAAGTAAATTAAAAAAAATTAAATCTCTGTAATGTACATCTCCCCCCCCCAGCTTTATAAAATTGTATTGTAACACTCTGGGTGCATGAAAGAGAGATCCCTGTGGACTTCTGTCTGCCCCTAGCTCTCTGTGTAAATCAGGTTTCTCTGTTCCAAAGGTCTGCAGGTTGCGTCATGTTTATGTGGCATAACACTACAGCGAGAAGAGTTGGAGAGTGCTTTGCAAGCTTCCCCTCTCTCCCCAGTTGTGGAAAGTCCCGGGGCATTAAGTGGTTTAATTGTAGATGGAAGATCCCGAGCAGACATGAAACGCTTAACTCCCCCCCTCCCCCATGCCTGGTTTCCTCAGGGCGGCTTAATTGTGCATGAATATTAATATGCCTTGTGGTAAAATATCTTCAAAGGAGCGAGAGCAGGGATGCTCCTCCCAGTAGTACATGAAGTAGCCTCCAGAAAGCTGCAAGCAGAGTGCTGGCAAAAGAGCTGGACCTGGACTGTGAGCACGAGAGATCATTAGGGTTGGATCCTGGGGCATGGGGTCAGATCCCTGCGTAGCCATGGAGCTCAGGGCCAATGCAGGTGTGAAGAAGATCGTGGGTGTCTGTTTCCCAGTGCCAAATTACAAACACAAGTGCCCCCATTTGGATTGGGGCCTGTGCGTGGAGAGGAGAGGGGAGGAGGTCTTCTTGCTCAGTTTTGCTGACCAAATCTGCCTCCTCTCCTTTGTTGGTGTTTAGTATTGAACGGATGGGTCCTCTGTAAAGTGCTAATCGTAGTGCAGCCCCCCTCCCATTCTGAGTAGTGACATTGAAGGGGATTTGAAACAGCCGCCTTTTCTCCATCCCTATGTATTCCTCATCCAAACTGGGGGTGGTGGTGCACGTAGCTTATGTTTTGTAGACTGAGAAGTAGGGATCCCGGCCTCCAGGTAGGACCTGGGCATCCCTGGAATTACAGCTCATCTGCAGACTCCAGAGATCAGTCCCCCTGGAGAAAAAATGGAGGCTTTGGAGGGTGGACTCTATGGCATTGCACCCCACTGAAGTTCCCGTCGTTCCCAGGCTCCACCCCCAAATCTCCTGGAGTTTCCCAACCTGGATTTGGCAACCCTACCCCCCATCCCCCACCGGTGGCCAGAGGGGACCTGGCAACCCTAACCAAGATCCACCATCTTCTTCTGGTCCTCACTGGGAGACCTTGAACCAGTCCCTCCCTGGGCTTGACCTACCTTCCGCGGTCCTTGTGAGAATAGAACGGGAAAAGCTCCTGATGTCTCAGGGTACGGATGTAAGGCATCTGATACAGCAGCCTTGCCTGAAGCGAAACAGGCATGGATCTGCTCAGTGCATAGACTGGGAGATCTCCTGGGGCCTGCTGTACAAAAAGCTGGGTTATAAATAACTGTGGGTTACAAAGAACGCAGAGCTGTTGCTGTGAAAACCCAAAGGGAAGTCCTTTGTGTCGTCCCCCCCCCCCCCCCCGCTTTCCTGTAATGCTCAGCACCACTTACCCAGCTCCCTTCATCCAATGCACCAGAGTGTGTATCTGTCAGGTCGATGCTTTTAGATTCACAACAGAGAGACAGCATATCATGTGTGTTGGGTGTGTGTGTGTGTGTGTCAAACAGAGGCCAGTTTAAAACAAGATCCAATGAAAAGGGTTCGCTCAGAGGGGTGGGGGTCATGCCCAACTGTTTGCGGATTAACACGGAGTCTAGTACAAGGTAAGCCAAGGCAATAGGTGAAGGAATCACGACGAGACAATTCTCTTGAGGGTAGAAAATCAGTCTGCCTCTCAAGGCAGCAAGCAGTTTATTTTATGCACACTCTGCCTCCCCACCCACCCACCGTGCAGTAAGGTTGGGGGTCACGTACAGAAACCAGAGAAAGCAGATATGTCTTAAGGATGCTGACATAGTACAAATAATTAACAAGCTACCTTCTTGGACATGTGCAAAGTTCAGGGATCTTACTGGATCAGAGTAACTGATCAATCCAGATGTTTACAGAGTCTGGAAATATGGGCTGAAAGTCAGGATCGGCGTGCCTAATCGCTGACCTTTGCCCACACTTCATGCTGACCCACTTCATGCTGACCCTTGCCTACAAATAGGCACTTACAGAGGAATCGTGGCGCTAGCTGAAATCTGTAAGGGGTGGGGGATGCAAGATACTTAGCAAGTGATGTGATCCCCTCCAGGCTTGTTTGTCCTGCTTGGCGTCTGTGTATACTAGACATGACTGCATAGAGTACAACACATGTTAGGCTTAATCTCTCTCATCTTTCTCCCCCCCAGTTTTGAAAGGTAAGCCTTAAGTTTATTATGCCGTGTGCGCACGCGTGTGTGTGTGTACACCCCATGTAAACATCACGTCTGCCATGTAGATGCCAGTGGGGCTGCCCTGGTTAGATGCCTGTATCCGTGCCACCTTGCTTACCCCACAATTGGATTCTACCCACTTGGAGGCGCATGTAAAGAGAACAGCACTTGCCGTCTGTGTTCTGGCGGAATGCTGGAGTGCCTTGAAAGCAAAGAGTTCTCCAGTGAGAAGATCAATAATGACAGGGGAATGTCCCTAAAAGACAGCTTGTTCAGCGGTCGTATTATCAGAAACACGGAGAGCTCGGCCCCTCCTTTTGTGACTCCCCTTTGTTATGAGGGGCAACATTCAGCTGTGGTGCATTAAGAAACCCCCCCTGCCTTTCCTCCCACAATGCAGGCACTGGCTTCTGGACCCCTCTTGATTGTTCCTTGTGGCAAGCCACCTCAGAGCGTTTGGCATGTTCTAGGGTCTTGCTTCACTCAGAGCAAAGGTGAAACTGCACAGCTATGTGCACTGCCAAAACTGTGATGAACTGAGTGCAAATCCTAGAATCTTCTGCAGGAAGAAGAAGAAGAAGAGAAGAGATTGGATATATACCCCGCCCTTCACTTGGAGTCTCAGAGCGGCTTACAAACTTCTTTCCCTTCCCCTCCCCACAACAGACACTCTGTGAGGTGGGTGGGGCTGAGACAACTCTGACAGAAACTGCTCTTTTTCAAGGACAGCTGTGCCAGAGCTTGTGACTGACCCAAGGTCACATCAGCAGGTGCAAGTGGAGGAGTGGGGAATCAAACCCGGTTCTCCCAGATTAGAGTCTGCACACTTAACCACTACACCAAACTGGAAGTGGTGTTCCGTAGCAGGGATGAATCAGTGTGGGAAGTGGGTTTTTTTTTGGGGGGGGGGTGTTTTCAAGTAGAAAGGACATCCTGACAAAGTTACAGCGGGCAGGTTGTGCATGGGATCGTTAACTGTGCCCTTCCAAAAACTCCCAATAGCCATCTAGCCCAGAACTCTGGCTCAGGTGATGCACACCTGCTGAGCTAACCGGTAACAAACTTCTCACTGTTTTCTTCCGAACTGCTGACGCCAGTATGCCAGATGATGGGCTGGCAGACCATCCAGAGGGAAGGGCAGTTGGCTGGGACCGCAGTGCAAAGGTGGCCAATGAAGCGTGAGGCTGACGTGGCTTGCAAGATCTGTGTCAGAGGAAGGAGGGTGCACCAGAACAGCAGTGCTCTCAAGGAGGTGGTGGAAGAGTCAGATGGATGGCGACAGGAGGGCAGGAGCAGCCACACTTGTGGCTACCTTTTTATATCTGCAGATGGGGGGGGGGATGCTCTTCTCTGAAAAAAATATTGCTGAACCATCTTTCCTGCACTGTGGTGCGGCAGACCATTAACCTGGCTCAGGGCCAGCCTCCCAGAAGCTCGGGCAGCTGTCAAGGGCCTTGCCATTCGGGGACCCTCCCTTCTTTGTGACAGCCGGGGTGAAGGCAGGCCAAGGTTAGCCCTGGCAATCTGTTCAGTGCTGCTGGGGCCCGATCTGGAGATGTGTCAAAGAATAATGCCTTTGAGCAGGGCTTTTTTGGTAGAAAAAGCCCAACAGGAACTCATTAGCATAACAGGCCACGCCCAACAGCAGAAGCTCATTAGCATATTAGGCCACACCCCCATGCCTTCCCTTGGCTTGCCCTGATGCCCTGTGGCTGCGGGGCGCCCGGGCAAGCCGGCCCTTGGACAGGCCAGGGAAGGCATGGGGAGGCCTCGGAGTCGCTGGGGTGGGTCTCCAGGCCTTCCCTCTGTAGCCACGCACGCAGAGGTCTTTGCTGTAGTGGGCGTGGCCAACTCTTAAGCCAGCCGGAACTCCGTTCCTGCCCAAAAAGTTCCTGCCTTTGAGCATGTGCAGAGGGTCTCCCCTCAAGCCATCAAAGCCGGTGTTCATAACTGGGCTTCGGGTGGGTGTGTAATTTCTGATTTTAGAAGGTTTTATCTTTTTTTTAAAAATGCAGGCCTTAACGATGTGTTCCTTTGCCCATCTGCCTGGAACAAGCACCCCCCCCCTTCAGCTGTCCTAGCATTGCCAAGTAGCCCATCCTGTCTCTTGCTTTGTCAAAGGGGAAAAAATAGCTGAATAAGATGCAGCATTGTTTTGTGGTCTGAATATTGATCAGAACAAATTGGATTTCTGGTGTGAACCTTCCAGTCCCTAATCCTGCAAGGGGAACCTTTCTTCCAAGCAGTAAGCAATTCTAGCGTTGAAGGCCAGTGATGCAGGGACCCAGAGTCCTACCTGCTCTGAATGCTAATTGAGGGAGGGGGGGAGGGGAACCCAGCAAAGGCAAAATTCCACCTTTACGCTTTGGGCATATCTCTTGAACCAGTCAGGAGTCCCTCCATCAAAGAGGGCTTCACAGGAGGAGTATGGAGCTAGCCAATAGAACTAGGGGCATAGATACATGGGGAGGAAGGCTTCTTCACTCTCTTCAAAGTTCCCAGATTCCTTCCTTGGAGTTTCAGCCTCTATTTTTTAAAAAATGTCCATGCACAGCTGTAGGCCTTTCAGGGGTCTGTCTTTGTTGCCTAGGGAAGTAGAGGTTTACAAGCCTTTATTATGAGCCTGAATATTTTTTCAGTCTACCCAAATCATAAGATCAGTGAGCTGAACATGTAGATAATCTATTGAATGCACTCATATGGTAATGCCATCACTATGAAATTAAAACAACACTGCTAGCACTTTACAATATTGCACTGTTTTATTTGTTGTTGTTCAGTCGCACAGTCGAGTCCGACTCTTCGCGACCCCATGGACCAGCTCCCGCCAGGCCCTCCTGTCTTCCGCCGTCCTCTGAAGTTGGCTCAATTTCATGTTCGTTGCATCTATGACACTGTCTAACCATCTCATCCTTTGCCGTCCCCGTCTTCTTTGACCTTCAATCTTTCCCAGCATCAGGGTCTTCTCCAGTGAGTGCTCCCTTCTCATTTGGTGGCCAAAGTATTTGAGGTTCAGTTTCATTATCTGGCCTTCCAGGGAACAGTCAGGGTTCATTTCTTTTAGGATTGACTGATTTGATCTCCTTGCAGTCCAAGGGACTCTCAAGAGTCTTCTCCAGCACCATAGTTCAAAAGAATCTATTCTTCGGCTCTCGGCCTTCCTTATAGTCCAACCCTTGCAGCCATACATTCCTACGGGGAATACCATTGCTTTGACCATGCGGACTTTTGTTGGCAGGGTGATGTCTCTACTTTTTATCAAGCTGTTTAGGTTCGCCATCGCTTTCCTCCCAAGGGGCAGGCGTCTTTTAATTTCATGGCTGCAGTCACAGTCTGCGGTGATCTGGGATCCCAGGAATGTGAAGTCTGTCACTACTTCCACGACTTCCCCTTCTATTTGCCAAGGAGTGATGGGGCCGGATGCCATGATCTTAGTTTTTTTATGTTGAGCTTCAAGCCCACTTTTGCGCTCTCCTCTTTTACTCTGAACAAGAGGCTCTTTAGGTCCTCTTCACTTTCTGCCATTAGAGTGGTATCGTCTGCATATCTGAGGTTGTTGATCTTTTCCCCAGCAATCTTAATTCCCGCTTGTGATTCATCTAGGCCAGCATTTTGCATGATGTACTCTGCATATATATTAAATAAGCAAGGCGACAATATACATACAATATACAATATACAATGTTTTATAATGACCTGTTTTTAGATGTTTTATGGTAATTTAATTGTTATTTGTGTATTTACTTTTATGTAAGCCGCCCTGAGCCTGCCTTGGTGGGGAGTTGTTGTTGTTCAGTCGCACAGTCTTTGCGACCCCGTGGACCAGAGGGGAGGGCGGGGTATAAATTGGGAAAAAAATAAATACAACTGGAGTTTCAGAGCTTTGAGAATGAATTCAAAAACTTCTGAAATGTTTCAGACTTTGCCTCCAGAATGCACCATAGTGGTGCAATGTGCAGAATTTTGGAAGCCTTCCTTGCAAGATCAAGATCTCTGGATGTGGGAAGATGTAAGCAGGCCTTGTTCTTCTCCCTGAGGCGGTCAAATGAAGGGGTGTGTCTGGGCTCTACCACTTCAGACTGCAGGTGAGAGGGCTCCCGTACCAGAATGCTTCTACCTACACCAACCAACCAACCATGTGTGGAGAAAATTAGCATGTCCGGGAGAACCCTTGGCCACAACCTTGAATGTTTTGTTGGCTTTCCTTTCCATTGTGTGTGAGTGTGTGTGTGTGCAGAGGAAATGCAGGCACGAGCGTTCTCCTTCGTTCTGAAGTGGTGCCGTCATCCAGACACAGTTCTCACCATCGCCAAGGGCCCTATTCCATTAAAAATTCATAGCCCATCTTTAAATTGAAGCTGCAATGTGGGCTCATTTTTAATATTTTGTTAAACGTGCCTGGCTCTTCTCTAATCAATCAAGGGCTCTGTGCCATTTAACCGACTTTGTTAGTCAAGGCAGAAGTTCCGTCAGCTGGAGCTAGGGTTGCCAATCTCCCGGCGGAGCCTGGAGATCCCTCCATATTACAACTGACCTCCAGATGACAGCAATCAGTTTCCCTGGATAAAGGGGCTGCTTTGGAGGACAGGCTGCATGGCATTATACCCGGCCGGGGTCTCCCTCCTCCCCAAACCCTGCCCTCCCCAGGCTCTTGGCTCCAAAATCTCCAGGTATTTCCTAACCCAGAGCTGGAAACCCTAGCAGGAGACCACTTCATCAGATGCATGAAGTGTTACCCTCAGTGGGCAGTCCTGCGTGCACCCACTGGCACAAACAGAAGAAGAGCTGTAGCCAATGAGGAACGCTGCTGCAAAGGGGGGGAGCCAGAAGGCCCAGCATTCCAAGGCCTAAAGACGCCACATCGTATTGTAGGGCACAGATTAGAACAAGATCCAGACAAAAGAGTAAATTTACTGCATCAGTGGGGGGATGGAATTGTCGGATGAGTAGCGAGCATGAGCTCGCGGGGGGGGGGATAAGTGCCCTCGCTTTCCCTAGGGAACCCATTCTCTCCCAGTCACTGTTTATTTATACCCCACTTTTCTCCCCAGTGGGAGGGCCCCCAAAGCAGTTTACAACAGCATTCTCCCTTCCCCCATTTTATCCTCATGACAGCGGCCCTGGGAGGTGGGTTTGCTTGACAGAGAGACTGGCCAGAGAGGTCGCCCAGAGATAGTGTTGCCAGGTCCACCCCGGCCGCTGGCAGGGGGTGGGGTAGGGTTGCCAAATGGTACTCACCTCTCTGGCGGGGGACTCCTGCACGGCTCCCGGAGTGCGCGCGCGCACGTCACAGGGAAGTGATGTCATGACGCCAGGCACGCTGGAGGCAGGGCCACGACCATACAAGGGAAAACCATAGAGTTTTCCCTTGTATGGCCGTGGCCGTGCCCCCAGTGTGCTCAGCGTCATAACGTCACTTCCCTGTGACGTGCACACTGGGGCGGGGTTCCCCCCGGGGCCCGATTCCCCGGCGTCTGGGAACAGGCCTCTGGGGCGGAGGGATTTCCGCCCCCCGGGGGGATTTGACAGCCCTAGGGTGGGGGGGGGTAGGGTGGTCAGATCCAGGTTGGGAAATCCTTGGAGATTTGGAGGTGGAGCCAGTGGGGTACAATGTAGTGTAGGACCAAGCATTCTTGTCCCCCCCCCCCCACACGTAGGGTTACCAGCTCTAGGTTGGGAAATCCTTGAAGATCTGGAGGTGGAGTCTAGGGAGAGGGGGCTTTGGAGAGGGGAAAGATTCAGGTGGGGCAGCCATGTTGGTCTGAAGCAGCAGAACAAAGTTGAGTCCAGTGACACCTTTTAAGACCAACAAAGTTTTATTCAAGGTATTCAAGGTGCGCACGAAAGCTTATACCTTGAATAAAACTTCATTGGTCTTAAAGATGTCACTGGAGTCGGGCTTTCAAACAGGTGTGCCACATCCCCTTGTCTTGCCAGCAGGGGGACTTGGGGGGTGGGCGGGGGACATTGTGTGACGTCCCTGATGCAATGATGTCACATGGAAGTGACATAATCATATTGGGGATGTTGTGTAGTGACGCTTTGCATTTTGGACAAAACTCTATTTTTTGCCTAAAACCATAGAGTTTTGCCTGAAAAGCAGAGTGTCGCTGCGCAATGTCCATGTTGGGGGGGGGGGGCTTCCCCTGCCAGCCAGTTGAAAGCTTGAAAAATTGGGGGAACCCCCACCCCTGGTAACCCTACTTTAAAATGCTGGCAGTGTCTAGCCTGGCTCATAATGGGGATCTGAACTCAAGTCTCCCAAATCCAACCCTTTAACAACCATACTATGTGGGCTCTCTGTTGGGCTCCAGCTCTGTTCTCTTTTTTGGGGGGGAAGGGGTTGTGTATTTTTCATACGTTCACGTAAGTGCGTGTGTGCACACCTGGAAGCCATGGGGACCTCTGGTGACTGACCCCTACTGGGGGCCTGGAGAATTTTCAGAGAGGTGTCTGAATAAAACCTGCCCCCACCTCCTGCCTCTGGTATTCCAAGGAGGTCTCCCACCCAAGTACTTGCCAGAGTCGAGCCTGCTGAGCTTCCAAGGGTTGGCGAGATCGGGCTTGCCTGGGCTATCCAGGTCAGGGCAGCTCTGTTCCTTTTACTCTCTCCTTCTCTGTCAGAAACCTTTGAAAACCGGTATCTGTGCTGCTGGACTAACCCACCTTAGGCAGGGGGTGCCATGCAGTGGTATGTCATAACGGTACCCCAAATCTGTCGCTAGGGGTGGCTGCCTCTCCTCAGCACCCTCTTCTCTTCCCAGCAGGGCTGCAAGCAGCGTGGGCAGCCACTCTGGGCAAGGCACTGGGCTCTGTTCCGCAATGTCTCCTCCTCCGCCCTGTAAACTTCCGCACGGAAGGGAAACACAATCCCTACTTCCCTCCTTCCCTCCCTCCCTCCTTCCCTCCCTCTCTCTCCGGTTACAAGCAGGATCAATGGATCCAAGCAGGATTGATTGCAGGGCTCAATTAACTGTGGGCAGAGATGAGGGCCTTGGCATGTCCCTCAGACTGGCAGCTGCCCAAATGAAAGCCGAATCTTGCACTGTAAGCAGTAATTAAGAAGCAATTTGACCTTGGGCCATCCTGCCGGGCGCAGCCCCAAGGGCCTCCTTCAGTTCTTGGACCTGGCATTCTTTGGTGGTGCCCCACACTCGAGGCAGGTGGCAAGCGATCCAGATGCCTTGCCAGGAGTTTGGGAGTCCTGGCAAGGGAACTCTGAGGAGGGTGCTGGGGCTCTGGCGGTACGCCCACACTCTGCAGCCCTCTCTTCTTCCCCCGTATTCCTTCTGGGAGTTCCACGGAGCATTATGCTGCTGAATCATGTGATGCGCTAGACTCAGAGTCCAGGCCTGGCATGTCAGGAAAGCCCGGTTGTGGTGGGTGGGCTGGCTGAATTGGGGGGCAAAGAGGACTGAGGCCAGGTTAGATTTCACACGTGAAAAGCAAGCAAACGGGTACCAAATGGAGCCAGTGCGGGCTCAGGCATGGGCCAGGCAGAACAAGGCTGCCCTTTGCTCCTGCGGGAGAGTCAGAAAGCAAGCTCTGAGGCACTGTTGCTGTGGGCGTCTGGCTCGCCTTGATGGGGATGCCATCTCAGGCGCTGTATCTGCGTACATTCAGAAATACTCCGCAACTCCCGCACACACCTACCTCGCCCTTCCTAAGAGCAGAATAGCACCTGCTGCGTATCCAGGAGTCCGTTTGGCAGTGCCAGGTGTGCGTGATGCGACGTGTGAGAGTCTTTATAGCCTTTCCAAGGCATCATACCTTTCTGGCAGGAGATTTGCATGCATGCTGGATTTTGAAATGCTCTCCGCAGGATCCTCCTGTAAGAATGAAGTCTCTGCTTTGTCTGGCTGGTTTGCCAGCCCTTCGGCATTTTCAGCCCTCACACCTTTGCACTGCTCATCTCCCAGGTCCTAGAGCTTTGGGCGTGGCTTGCTGGCTGTCCTGTTTAAGCCCTCCAAGCACTGGCCCCAGTCCCTTGACCGTCCTCGGAGCTGGGCTTGCCAGGAGTGCCGGCCTTTGACTGTGTCCTTGGTTGACAGCCACGGACATGAGCGCAGCCAGCAACTTCCGCTGTGTGCCATCTGATGGAGAGGAGAAGAACTGGCAGCAGGAGAGGGCCTCTGTGTTTTTGGATGCTGTGCCGGGGCTCTTCCCTGGGGCTTTCCTCACGGACAAGGAGGGGGAAAGGGGGGCCCTCAGTGCCACCGGATTATTTCAAGCAGAGCCAGAGGGTGCCCGAGGCAGCAGATGCTCTTGGAAATGCGTGCTCTGGACCCTACCGTTTGGTTTGTAGCCTGATGTGGCCCCGATGGGTTTGAAAAAGGCCTGAAGTGGGCAGCCCCTACAGTTGCTAACCTCCAGGTGGAGCCTGGAGACCTCCTGAAATTAAAGCGAATCTCCCAGCAACAGAGATCAGTTTCCATAGAGAAAAGGGCTGCTTTGGAAGGTGGCCTCTGTGGCATCACATCCCTCTGAGGTCTCCTCCCCTCCCCAGGCTCCACCCCCCCCCAAATCTCTAGGTATTTCCCAATTCAGAACTGGCTGCCCCGCCCTGAAGGTGGTGGTGGGGAATGAGAAGTGCCTTGGCAGTAAGGTTGCCAGTCTCCAAGTGGGGCCTGGAGATCTTCCAGAAGTACAACTGATCTCCAGATTACAGAGATCCGTTCCCTGGAATGTGGGTTCTATGGCATTATACCCTCCTGAGGTCCCTCTGCTCCCCAAATGCCACCCTCCTCTGGCTCCAGCCCAAAATCTCCAGGAATTTCCCAACCCAGAATTGACAACTGTACTTGGCAGGCAGGGTTGGCGATGGAAAGCATCCCGGCACACCTCTGCAAACCATGATAAGGTACAGATTGGACACAGGGTCTCAGTGGCCTGTAGGTAGAAACAGCGTGGTGAGGTTTTAAGTGGCCACCAGGTGGCGCCTTGTCATCTAAAACGCCTGTAAGTTGAAGTGGATCGGATGGGTGAGGGCCTCTCTTCCCTCATGAGCTGCAGTACCGTTGATATCCTTGCTGATTCTTAAACCCAATGTTGTGTATACACTTTCCTGTGCTAAAAAGCGCTAGTTGACTTGAATGGACATAGAAGGGAGTCACTCTGTTTAGGGTTGTCTGTAAATCATGCGAGCTTTTCGGATATCTGACTTATCCTGATATCTGCAGAAGTGTGCATGCACATGAAAGCTTATATCCAGAATAAAACTTTGTTGGTCCTAAAAGGTGCCAGTGGACCCAGGCTTTGTTATTCTGTCCCTGCTAATCATGAAACCCCATGACAACTGGAAACTTTGCTCATACCACCTCCCCAGCTTTTGAGATTATCACCATTCCGTTAATTAAAAAAACAGAACAAAAGTTTCTAACCTTTAAGGATACAAAGACAGGTATAAGCCAAAGGCCTAGTTTCCACAAACAAACAACAGATGAGGTTGTGCAGCTGCTGTATTTCAGACTGCATGTGCTAACATTCATATGGAATGCTCCACTCCACAATATTGGAAGGGGGGGGATCCCAGCACATAAAAACAAACATGTATGTCAGGCAGAAGGCTGGCCATGCACATAGAAAACTACAAGGAAGAGGACTAACTCTTTTACTTGACGTGCTAGTTTTCTGGGCGCAGTGATTTTTCTAAAAAAATATATGGAAGGGCTCAACCCCCACATGCAGCCCGCAATGGGACATCTCAGACACTGATTTACAATCTCATCTGCTGTTTGTGAGAACTAGTCATTAAAGTAGGGTTTAAGTCGTAGCTGGCAGGATCATTTTAGGGGCAAGGACAATTTCTTTGGCATCACACCAACATATGGGGTCACTTCCAGCACAAAATGGGAAGTGTCATCATTGTGTTGGGATGACACTAGGATTTACTCTAAGCTCTATGATTAAACATAGAGTTTTGGTTGAATCCTAGACTGTCACACTGATGCCAATTCTGGTTTTGCACTGGAAGTGACATTGTGCGTTGATGTGAAGCCAAAGAGCCACTCCTACTCCCCCCCCCCGGCATGTCAAGTGGTGGTAGGGAATGGGGGTCCAGTCCCCCCCCCAGCCTTAAGCATGGAATTATGAATGAATGAATGAATGAACTATTATGGTTAAGCATTGAATTGCCTGCAGCCTGAGGACTAGAAGTTTGCTTTTTGGTTTTTAATGACTGCTGAGATTCCTGAAAGATGAATTCTGCTCCCTGTACTGCATTCCATACTTCTCTGCCCTTGCACAGAACCTGAGACTTTGCATAGCCCTGCAAATACCTCTGCTCACAGTAGGGTTGCCAGCTCTGGATTGGGAAAGATGTGGGGATTTGGGGGGTGGATCCTGAGGAGGGTGGGGTTTGGAGAGAGGAGGGACTTCAATGGCATTATAATGCAATAGAGGCACCTTCAAATTTTGGCTGCGCCTTCATTTTAGATCTGGCCCAAACAGTCTTGTGGTGCACATGTTAACTGAATCCCATCTATCGACTTGGTTGATTAATATAGAGAAAAAAAATTCTATAATCGGCTTTAGTTTTGATGACTTGGTACTTTTGTCTGAGCAGAAGGCTTTCGCCTTACTCAAACAAAGACTCCTCGATATAGAGGTGCAAGATCTGAGAAGACTTGCGCACAGACATTGCTCTCCCGTGAGTATGGGACTTTCTTTTAGCCATATTTTCTCAGGATACCTGGCAAGACTGATTCAGCCCCATCTTCGTAGGGCTTTCATGCTAGCACGGTTCGAGGTCCTTCCCTCAGCTGTTCTATCGGGAAGGTTCAACAAAATTCCCTATAAAGATAGATTGTGCCCCTGTGGGATGGGGGAAATCGAATCCATTGGACATGTGCTATTGTACTGTAAATTCCACTGTGACATCCGTGTTGTTTATATTGAACCTATGTTGGACCCCCTTTTGGGCCAATCTGATGAGCATAAAATTAGTTCTTTATTGTCTTCACATAATATAGAAATTCTGGAACCTGTAGCAAATTTCTTTTATGAGGTATCTAGGAGGAGAGGCTCATATTAAGGCAATTCGGAATGTGATACCCCTCCAGCCTATCTTGAGGCTCTATGCTGCATGTGTATTTGATATTTTATGCCAATAAAGGTATTGTATTTGTATTTGTATTTGTATTTGCAATAGAGGCCGCCTTCCAAAGCAGCCATTTTCTCCAGGTGAACTGATCTCTGTTGCCTGAAGATCTGTTGAAACCCCAGGAGATCTCCAGCCACCATCTGGAGGTTGGCAACCCTAGCTCACGGGTTCCCACTAGCCTTTGGGCCAGAGAATCTCAATTACAGTTTGCAAGTCTCCAGTAAGTGTTTTATGGAGCTGGCAGACCTGGATCTTAAAACTGAAAATGCATTCTGCTCATTCTTACGATGTCTGTGCAGTGGTTTATGCTGTATTTTTCTGGACTTTTATTTTTCTCAGAATTTTTGCCATGACTAAATGGTGCTTCTGTTGTGGCACCAGCATACAATCCGATGTCACCCTGTGTATCCTGTTTGTCTCCCGCCTCGCCTCTCTCAGTAATATCAAGCAATCTCTTGACTTTTGGCACAGAGTTCCATCTGCAAAAGAGAAAATGCTAACCGTGTGTGATTGGCAGGGCATGAACTCCCCTCTTCAGCTCTGAGGAGCCCAAAAGAGAAGGGGAAAGGAGTGAGATGTAACCGGGAAATCAATGGGAGAGAATGCTGGGAAGAGTGTGATTAAAACAGAGCAGTAATTGATAGAATGGTACATAAATCTCCTCAGGGCTCAGAGGCCTCCACTGCCGTCTGCAAATAGCTAACAAAAGCCATGAGTGATCTACGCATTAAATACTTCAGGTTGACCTGGCCGCCCTTGTGCTGCATGAGGTCCAAAGTAAATGTTCCGAATGGGATGCAGGGGAGCAGTCCCCGGTTTACGTTTTATTGGAAAGCGGCCTCAGAGGCTGCAGCTGGGAGTGAAGTAGGCTGCTTAAGCTAGGGTCAGGTCACACCGACATTTAGTGCGGGCTTCGCTGCTGATCCCTCGTGCATTAAAGTTTCCTGTTCATATTGGCAAACCCGCCTCCCGCACCGAAGCGGGCTGAGTCCCGCGGTTTCCGCTCTTTTTATCCGCGTTTTCTGACACCCGTTGGAACAGGTGTTTTCCCTATATCTTGCGCTTTGTATCTGTGGTTTTGGTATCTGGACAGCAATCCGCCGTGACCGCGCTACCCTCCCCCCCCTTTTTGTGTTTCCGGTTTAAGTTATGTGCATGTGCAAACAGGCACTAGCTTTTATTTTGGTCTTTTCAGTTTGTATGTACGCCCAAGCGCATGTTTAACCCCGTTTTCTTTCTCGTTTTCCTTTACATCATGGGAAGACAAGTGCATGCGCAGGGTTTTTTTTTTTTAAAAAAAAACCGCGCCGCCGCAGGGACGGCGCGCTGTGTGATCAGTACTTTGCGCGAGTGAAGCGGAAGACAGAGGAACCGTCTGACCACTTCCAAGCGATATAAAATGTCGCGGATAGAAGAACTGCGGGAAAACTAGCGCGGTAAGAGGTCTGTGTGACCGCGGCCCTAGTCTGCTTTAAAAAAACAACCCAGACCTTGTGGTTGTTCTCCTGTCCACGGGATAAATGCACAGTGGGGAAAAAGCAGGACAGGGAGGCTGATTTGAAGCTGGTGGGAGAAGAGATTTGTGGTCCCTCTCGCCGTATTCCTCCATTCAGACTTCTGTGCCTTCTTCGACCACAATTGCTTTTTTTTTTTTTTAAGATGAATGTTGAAGGCACACTAGGCATGCCAGTGGTGGATATATGTTTCTTTTCACACATACGAGCTGTTTACTGGTGAAGCGGGGGTGGGGGGAACGGAGCCTTTATCAGTAGAAGCAGAGGGCAGGAAAGTGGTGCGGGACTCTCCCGTTCTTCTCTTGAAGCCAGGAATGAAGAAGAGTGCCCATTTAATATGCAATTTTTTGCATCTTGGCCCCTAACATACCGGCTTTCATTCAGAATACAGTTTCTGCTCCTCAGGAAGGAATGCCTGGCCAGTTTCTGCACAAGATTTGGAAACTGGGGGACGTAGTTTACGAAACATACCTAGAGGTACCACATTCCCCTTGCCGCTAAGGAAGGAAGTCACAATGACTCAGAATTACATGATACGCTTTCCCCTGGTATAGCCCAGAGACCAGGCAACAGACAGAAGCTACAAATTCTTTTATTCACAGGTGCTGAGGGACCCAATTTGGAACAGGTCCGCAGCATGCAGAAAGAGGGGGTTCAAAGCCCCCTACAACCTTTTCCTGACCTGAAACAGCCTTGCTATTTGCCGCACTGGGGAACCTTATGGGTAGCCCATCAGTACATGTTAAGTTTCCCCAGTGCAACCAGTGGCAGCTCCCCAGGGCTGTTTCAGGTTGGGAAAATGATGCAAGGGGAGTAACTAAACTCTGTGCATGCTGCAGTCCTGATCCCAATCAAGACCGTGCACAAACCTGGGAGTTAAGTTCCAAGCACTCCCGAACCACATCTGTTGGCTGGACCCAGGAATGTACCTGGGAAAAGTAGATCTTGTAGCTAGGTCCTCTTAGAGTCTGAATTGACAAATTATGGTTTGCAGTCTGCCTAAAGCAGAAGCCACGATTTGTGCTAATAATTAACAAACTGTAGTTATAGTTACTGCTGTTGCTCTTCTTCTGGAAGGTGCTACACCACATGCATAAGAATGCTGAGCAGACAGAAACACACAGTGAGCAACACACGTGACATCCTGTTTTGTCCCTTGTATGTTTGAAAGCAGAAAACATGGTTTGGTTCTGTAAACCTTGTTTTGGGAAGGTTAAGTCAGCGGCGCAAGAGGATGTTACTAATGTGGCGTTGAATGTACGATGAGGGGTGTGTGCATTGTGCACACTTCTGTCTTCCATGTGTTCCGTTTAATGTCTACATACAGCTCTCTCTGCAGTTGGGAAACCTGGAAAAGCTGCTGGCCAAATAGTTCCTCTTTGCTCCATGTTCAAAGTAATGCCTACATGATCCTAACAGCTTCACTGCATGATTAGCTCAGTGTGGATTTGAGAGCTGCCATAGTAGCCTAGTTGGAAAGTGCTTCCTGAAGTCCTCATGGCAGCCAAAAAAATCACCATAGATGGTTCCAGGCAAGCCCCTCCCACTCTTCTTCAACCCACATCCTATCCTCACCTTCAATATGGAGATCATAGTCACTTGCCTACTTTGGAGGGCTGTTGTAAATATTCCTGAGGTAATCTCTGTGAAGTGTTTTGGATGCTAGAAACTAGCTGTGTCAGTCCTGCATATGATTATCTGCTCAGTCCCCATTCTCAGTGCACCAGTTTGGGTAGGTCATGCTGAGCTGTGTGTTTTTGAGTTGTGTCCCAAGATAAGGCTTTGCACGCAAAGTTTCGTAAAGTCTGTCATCTCAGGGGTATGTTTTCTGTAATCTCTCTCTTCCAGAAGGTCAGGATGTATCTATGCAGCACGTCTTGGGTGGCCCACCACTTAAGCGATAAGGAGCTGAGTGAATTTCAGTCAGCCTGAACTTATATTAGTGTTTATGGGTGGAAAAGCTTTGCAATGACTTCTGTGCCCTGAGTGTGTGACTGGCGAGTGTCTGGGAAACCTATCTGGCTCTTTTGGGAGCAAACAGCTACAATGTCAGGCCTCCTGTGTCAGAGGAAAGTGAGTATCTGGGGTTTGGGGAACTGTTTTTTCTGATGTCTCGTTCTCCTGAGCCCTAATTTGGATCTGATCTGGTCAGATTGTGGAAGCTAAGCAGGGCTGGCCCTGGTGAGTACTTGGATGGGAGACCACCAAGGAAGTCCAGAGTTGCTACACAGAGGCAGGCAATGGCAAACCACCTCTGAGCATCTCTTGCCTTGAAAACCCTACGGGGTCACCAGGAGTCGTCTGCAATTTGAGGGCACTTTCCACCGCCAGGTCCCCTGGGGTTGACCTGCTGAGCAACTCTCTTAGGATCATCCACTTGCTAAACCTTTTTGTTCAGAGTTGATGGAGGGGATAAGGAAATGTATGGACATTATAGGGAGATACACCTTTCTAAAGATACATTATAGGGAGATACACCTTTCTAAAGATACATTATAGGGAGATAGACCTTAAAAAAGCACACAGACCTCTCCCTCTCTGTTTTCCTGCCCATTCAGATGGGTCCTGATGAATGTTCCCTCTCGGCTGTGGAGTCTTGTGAGCAAAAATTCTACTTTGTGAGCTACTGGCCTTAAAGTTGTGAGCAAGTGATTTGGCTGCTGCCTCAATTAGTTTGCTCTGGAGCCATCCCTTCCTGAGCTAAGACAAAAAATGTGTGAGCCAGAGGCTAAAAAACTCTGAGCTAGCTCACACTAACTCAACTTAGAGGGAACAGTGGTCCTGATCCAACCTGCACTGCTGTTTTTGTGTGTAATGAGATTTTCCCCCCCCCCCCCCCTCAATCATACCATACTTGTGGGCAGATAGTCCTTTTCTAAATTGCTCTGTCAGAAAGCTGGGCTTTTTGCCACAAGTTTAGCCCCATTCCTTCATGCAAGACATATCGAATTTACAGAATTCCTTGCTGCAAGGAGAGCTGTTAGTCTGAAATTAGGAAAACTGGAGTATTATGCACAAAGACAGCTAAATGATGCCCTGGCACTTTGGTTTTAAATTACGAATGCCACTTCGTCATTCCACATTCAGCTTCTCTTCCCTCGCAGGGCTCCAGAGTCATGTCTGCAATACTAAATACACCTCAGGCACCCTGTGATGGTTGGAAGCAGCTGGGAGAGAGTGGTTTGGAGCAGGGAAGCAGCAGGCATGGAGAGGGTTAAGCGCCTTAACACCCACCCACCCCAACATCTTTCCTTCACTTGATATTGATCAAAACCAACATGGCCTTCTTAAAAAGAAGAACTGCAACATGTACTTGGTTTCTGTAGAATTAAGAAGGCTCAGGCATTTAACTTTCACTCAGAATATGGCTTCTAGTCCTTATGGGAAAAGACCTGGATTGTTTCCATAGAAGGCTAAGAGTGGAACCTAAAGAGGAAGGCTGTTGGTGATTTGGAAAGTCCTTCTAAAGTGCATTCTGAGAACCACATTCCAGTTTTTGATGGCTCTTGCCTACTGGCTTTCACCACTGGTTTAAAGTTCTGAGTGAACTTCGGACGGCTAGGTGCCGCAGAAAGAAGTCTGTGTCTTATGACCTCTTGAAGACAAGTGGATATGCTTATTTTGTACATTTTAATTCAAGGAGCTCAGGATGGTGTATGTAATGCCCCCTCCCCCCCCCAGTTAAGGCCCACTCTACTTAGTGTGGATAAAACTTCTGACATATGAATAGACTGTAAAATGACTGTGAGCCTTAAAGCGTCCTGCTTGGATTCTACCTAAAAAGGTTGCCTTATTGTCACTTCGTGCAAAATGTGGATCTGGCTCCACTTTCTGTGGGTTGTGTCCAACTGGCAGAGGGTTCCTGGGGCGTAACGGACAGCTCTGTGCTTTTGTGGCTCCCCTGTGCAGCCCTTATAGGTGTGCTGTACGTCCAAAGGGCTGCAGGAAAGATTCTTTCCTCTTCCCAATTCCTTGTGGGCTTTTGCATCCTACCCAGAGTTCTCTTGGGCTTAGATGGATTGCAGCAGACAGATCTCTGCTCTGAGCCGTCTTCATCCAGAACATCTAGGCTGAGCAGGTGTGAGCTTGTCTTGCTTCTACCAGGCTAAAAAAGACAGAGTGGGAACAGATTGCTAGAAGGAATGCTCTGTGAGCAGATTTTTCTCCTGGTCTCTGGAGAGAAATGGCTCCCCAAGCTGGAGCAGTCTCCATCCCAGATATCCCAGTTCAAGATGGGGAACATCTTCTGAGTTACTGTTTGCTACGGGGGTGATGAATCTTTTGAGTGTGTGTCTGAGAGAGCTCTCTGCAGGGCTGCCCCAAGGTGTTTAGGTGCCTGAGGCAAAAAAGCCAAACAGCTCCTCTCTCCCCATTATTGAATGCAGGGCACAATCTGGCAGGACTTTTATTGCTCCAGTGTCACTGAAATGAATTATGAGTGCTCTCCAACTCGTGTTTGTTTCAATGGAATTTGTGCCAGTGTACTTCCCGTTGGAAGGAGCTGCGTGGCTCTGACGAGTCTCTCTCTCTCCTGTTCTGCTGCCCTGAATGGCATTCAAAATCTGCCTCCCACGGTGGCCGCCTCACCTTGCCTCTTGCTAGAGACGTGTCGGGCAAGTCATCCCCTCAGGACGGAGGCTGTTTTACTTCCCAGTTACTCAATATCCCATAGCGAGGGAGAAATAAAGCATACAAGAAGAAGAAGAAGAAGAGAAGAGATTGGATTTATACCCCGCCCTTCACTTGGAGTCTCAGAGCGGCTTACAAACTCCTTTCCCTTCCCCTCCCCACAACAGACACCCTGTGAGGTGGGTGGGGCTGAGAGAACTCTGACAGAGTCTGCTCTTTTTCAAGGACAGCTGTGCCAGAGCATGTGACTGACCCAAGGTCACATCAGCAGGTGCAAGTGGAGGAGTGGGGAATCAAACCTTGGTTCTCCCAGATTAGAGTCCATGCACTTAACCACTACATCAAACTGGCTCTCTAACGAGCAGAGTTGAAGGGGTGCGTGGCAGGCTACCCAGAAACAAACTGCCTGGCAGGGTGGGACAGGCCGTAGGGCCAGCGGCAAGAGCCACCTGAGTGGGGCTGGGTGGGACCGAGGGAAGAGAGGCGCGGCAGCCTTTGCAGGCCGGCCCAGGGAAGCTCAAAGGGTGTGGAGGCAGTGAGCAAGCCTGTGTGGAGGAACAGGGGCTCTCTGGGCCCAGGTGTTTTGAGGCAGGGCAGGGAACAGAGCAGAAGAGGAGGGTGGCGCTTAACTCAAGGGGCCAGGTGTGAAGCTGGGGCTATGAAAAGGGAGGGAGGGGAAAATGGGAGGGGGCTCGCAGGAGAAGGAGAAGGCAGAAGTAGGAGGCAGGCTGCAGCATCATGGCTCTCCTCCTGTCTAACACGGTGTGACTAGAGATGTGAAGGCCCGGAAAAAAACCGGAAAAATTCGGGGAAAAAACGTTTTTTTCCCTGAAGCTTTTTTGTTTTTTTCCGAAAAATTGGAAAAATTGAAAAAAGAAAAGAAAAGAAATTGATTATGGAATGTTTTATTTTAACATGATAAATAAAATATTTTAAGACAAGGTGTTCAAATATTTTCCAAATCATTTCTAAAATATATAATGGTATCAGATTGATCTAATTTCTGTGCACTGAGGACAAGCAAGTCCTAGGTTACAAACTGAACTCTCCAATGCAAGAACAAGATGCATTTCTTCCTTTAGGAGGTGCGATTGTCAGAAGAAAATAAAAAGGTTTCAGTTTTGTTTTTGCATGTGGGTGGGTATTCTGTTTGTAATAATTGTTTGGGTACACGATATTTTTAATATGCTAGTTGTGATAATTTCATGCCAAGTAAAAATGTCCATAGTCATTTTTTATGCTCCTAAAGTAACAGAAGGACTTTCAATCTAGAAAAGACAAAAGAAATGCTAATGTAGCATTTTTTTCAATTTTTCCGAAAATTTCCGTTTCCCCCCGAAAAAAACCGAAAAAAACCCGGGTTTTTTTCCGAGCTTCAAAATTTCCGGAAATTTTACATCTCTAGGTGTGACCCTGAGGTGGGTGAAGTGAATTACACCTTCAGGGATCAGGGCTGATAAATAAAACAACCTACATAAGGAAACATTGACTGTTTCCTGATCTCAAGACCCCATGGACTCCAGGTATGATTAAGAGCTGTGTTAGACTGTCTGTAGGAGTAAAAAAGAGCAAGAGTCCAGTAGCACCTTAAAGACTAACAAAATATGTGGCAGGGGATGAGCTTTCGTGAGTCACGGCTCACTGTATCTGAAGAAGTGAGCAGTGACTCACGAAAGCTCCTCCCCTGCCACATATTTTGTTAGTCTTTAAGGTGCTGCTGGACCCTGGCTCTTTTCTGCTGCTCCAGGTTCCCCTGCCCCCAGAGGGCACTACTGGATGAAACTGAACATGTTGCTGTGTGGTTTGGCAAACAGGAGCAAATCTCACTCTGTTGGAATGAAAGTTACTGGCCAGTTGACAGAGCAGAGTTTTTGAGGCCATCAACTCTATGGGCTGTTCTGAACCCTACAAGACTGGAGAGTCGTATCTGTCTGTCTTAGTCATCGTTCCTGTGTTTGATTTTCATCTTGCCAGAGTAGATAAAAGTGCCGAAGACTAAGGGGTTTCTTCAAGTAGTCAAAGTTAGGCTACTGCAAGGAGGAACAAACTGCTGATTCACAGCCCTGAGTCTTTGTATTCCCTATGTGAACGTCGTGGGTACTGAAATGATCAGAAACGCACTGGAAATTCTTGGGCGCTCACAGGCCAGTTTGGCTCAGAAGTGTGATACACTGGGGGGGCCCGGGGCGGGGTTAAGTCTCCTGCCATGCCATTTTCCCAAACGTGAATGGCCTCAGAAGCGGCTGTTTTCCCCAGTAGGGAAACCTGCAGGTACAGATGAGTTACATGCAAGTTTCCCCACCATGGCAAATAGTTCTGCTGGGCCATTTCAGGTTAGGAAAATTATGCAGGGGGAAAGACTGGATCTCCCTCTCCCAATGTGCCATGGTCCCAATCCAAACTGGGCCCCCCTCACACTTTGAAATGAAGTTCCAAGCACAACACTCTCCGATCACATCTGTTGACCTGGCACGTGGAAGACACACGGATGTTGTAATGGGTGACTCAGTCCTTCTTAAGTCGGAGCTAACAGGATGGTGAACTGCACTTCACTAACAAATTCAAAAGCTTTTCTTAAGGTTTGAGTAATTAGCAGTTCTGACTCCAAGAAGTAAAACAGTTTGGGTTGTGGTTGGCTGTTCAATATTCATGTGTACATCTTTCTAGCACATGTTGAACCCTTTTGAAAAACTGCAGGCCACGTACTGTTTCCCATTTGGCACCCCGATGCAGTGTTTGCTTCCACAATCCCTAAGAGGCCCCTTTTAAACCTGTTGGACATAATTTGGCTTTGAGAGGAATGGCACTGGCAGCAGCTTCAACACTGGTGCCGCAGGTGCTCAAAGCTTGTTGGTTTTGATCACCACGTTTTAGCCCCTTGAACTATGTTGTTCTCCATGACAGGGAGTAAAATGGATGGATGTCACTGAGACCCACAGTATGATTACGCTTACCCAGTTGCACTGTTTTCATTTTTAAATTCAGAGCTGGGAAAAGAAGATAATTCATACCTAATGACTGTCGGATACTCCAGAGTTTTGATTCCTGGGGCCCATTTATTTTGTGGATTGGAACTGGAGGCAGGCTTCTTTCTTACACTGTCAGAGACATGAATTCATTTTCATGAATCATCTGGGCTAGTTCAGTAAATATATTTTATTTATATTTATTTATTGGATTTCTATACCACCCTCCCAAAGGCTCAGGGCGGTTCACAGGCAGCAAAGCTGGAATCTAAAATACAATAAAACATACAATAAAATACAATATTTAACCCCAAAAACCATCCTATAACATGGTGCTATATCATTCAACCAAGATGGGAATAACCATCCAGCTTTGGTGGCCAGTTATCTCAGTAGCGTCCCGCTATGCTGTCTATGACTTCTGCATGGGCATACCTGCCCCACTTTCGTAGGGCAGCCGATGACATACTACCTCGGTGGTAGGATAGTGGCGGCGGGGGCTCCTCCTCGAACGCCTGGCGGAAGAGGTCCG
>NW_015164186.1:1538331-1606993 GCF_001447785.1 Gekko japonicus
ACTTCCAGGAAATGGCAGTTCCCCAATCGGAGTGCTCTTGAGGGAACATACGGGAAGAGGCGGTCCTTCAGGTAGGCCGGACCCTGGCCATTCAGGGCTTTAAAGGTAAGAACCAGCACTTTTAAGCGAATCCGGTATGCTATCGGCAGCCAGTGCAGCGCTTGCAGCCCAGGCCGAATATGGTCTCGCCTAGAGAGACCCAACAACAACCTGCACTAGCTGCAGCTTCCGGATTTGCGACAGAGGCAGCCCTAAGTAGAGAGCGTTACAGTAGTCAAGCCTCAAGGTGACCGTCGCGTGGATCACAGTGGCCAGGTCTTCGTGGTCAAAGTAGGGGACCAACTGCCGAGCCAGCTGCAGATGATAAAAGGCCGCCCTGGCAGTGACTGCTACCTGGACCTCCATCGTCAGCGAGGAGTCCAGGAGCACCCCCAGACTCCTAGCCTCCCGCCGAGGCACCAATGGCACCCCGTCGAAGGCCGGGAGCGGGAGCCCCAACCCCAGACCGGTCCGACTTCTAGTATTGTCTGGTGCCCTATTTCTCGTCAGACAGGCCTCAGGGATGAGAGGGACTGTGATTTCTGGGCAATGGTTATTCTTCTGGGTTTTCCCACACCTATCAATTGTTGGGAATCCTGATCCATCCTACCATCTTTTGGATAACATCATTGCACATGTACTGGTAGAAGGGGGGGAGGGAGACCAGTGCTGCAGGCTGCATCCAACCCCAGAGCTCCGCAGAATAGACCGATGGATGCATCTACCAGGGTGGTTGAATTTGTAAGATCCAGTGTAGGAGCTGCTGCTTTAAAGAGGTCCTTCTGCCTAACAGCAGGCAGAAATCTTCCCCACACAAGAGAGAAGCTGCAGTCGCTGAACTTCTCCCTGCCACCCAGTTGTTTAAAGGTGAAGGATTGTCCTGAGAATTAGAAGACAGGAAACAGATTTGAAACCAAAGTGGATATTCTGCACCGTGGGTAAGTCACATGCAGCAAGCTCATAATGAGTGGAATACACGCACAAAAAAAGGCCACAGCCTACTAAACGTATTATAGAGGAGGCACACTTTTTTTTAAATTGAAATTGGAGGTACACTTCACTGTTAGTGCCAAAAAAATTTATTATTGGAGAGCACTGGAATAAAATTACTTATCTTCAGAGGTTAAGCCCAGTCCCTCTTCTAAGTTTACCTCCTAAATGGAAAGAGGGAAGCCCAGGACAGTGACTCATGCAGAAATACATTGGGCAGCCTCCTGCAAGGCCATGTAACTCTACTGCATCTCTGTGCTGGATGAGGTAGAATGATCCAATCCTATTTTTAATATAGAGATGCAGCAGAATTACCTTTCCCCAGTGGAGACTGATTGCCAGGAGACAAGGGTAGAGCAATGAATCATGCGGGCTTCACTAGAGATGGGCACATTGAATTGTTTTTCATGGCACATAATTTAAGAGTTATTAATGTATGGGACAGGCTGTAGGGCTGTCAGTTTCTGAAATGCCTTTTTAAACATTCTTCCTTTATGCATCGAACCCGGAACCCACATTTAAGAAAAAGCCAGCAAAAGTCCATCTTATGGGTTTATTTTTTCAATTTTCTAAAAAATTATAGTACCTGCAAGTTTTGAGGCTCAAAATTTGTAGTTAGTTCTCAGCCCTTTTTATAAGTTGCAGTAATTGATTGGCTGAAGAGCTGAGCTGAGATGTGGGAAAATTCATATAGTCAAGAGGATTTATGAAACAGTTTATTTTTCCATTTCTCCTAAGGAGGCTGTAACAGCACCCCAACATTCTGCACCCACCTTGTTAGTTTCCATTTGTCCCCGGCTGACCTCACGTTGTTCTCAGCTACATGGACATTCTGGGCTTGTGGCTCAGGTTTCAGAGTTTGAACCACAATGTTCCAACCCAGAGTCCTTATGGTGCCTCAAAGTCTTACAAATGTGTCGCGGCATGAGCAGGCCATTGCACATTTCCTGAATCTTTAAAGCCCCCTGAGACTCTTGGTGGTGCTTCTACAACACTGTAATGCAGCTGCCCTGCTGGAATTCCTTAATCACTTAAGGCGGTTAAGGTTTCTGTATGGCAAGAACTAAAACATACACTTATGCACGCACAACGCACAAGGGGTTAATGCTCGTCTGTCTCTTCTGTTCCCTTAAGAGAGGCTTCTTTGCTGCTGCTGCTTCAGATCTAATTACTGATCAAGGATGATGATGGTTTTGTGCCTTTTGAAACATCTCCTTGCCTTTGCTACTTCAAAAAAATGCAATTGATGTCTGGATGGGGGGGGCGGGGGCTGTTTCTGGGAGATTAATGGGCAGCAACTCGTTATCACAGGGAGAGGAGCCCTTGCTCCAAGGGTAGCGTAATGTTTAGGGCTGATTAAACTCTTGCTTTGCCTCTGCACAGCTGCTCTGGGCGCAGATGTTGGCTCAGCAGGGGAGGAGTCCCGCCAGGGATCGCTTTCAGCAGAAGGAAGGGACAAGCTCATTTCATGCAGGGTCTCAAGGCGACTGAAGCCCTTTTCAGACATTCCATTTGGGTGTGCCAAGTGTGCATACCAGAAATGTGAGCTACACACAAACCCTTCTGATATGCATGGTTGCTGTTTTGTGTGAATGGGGCACTGTGCATGTTCTCCATGCTCGTACAACCAATTTTTTGGAGGGAATGTGTTTACACTTACCAGAGTTGTAGGCACATGGAAAATATTCACATCGCTCCATTCACACACAATAGCGATGACTGCACATTACACACAGCACTTTTTCCTGTTGGAGTGCCAAAACAGAACATCTGAAAAGGCTTAAATGTGAATGGGAGTGGGAGGCGTGCAGAGGCGGCGAGCTGTGCCCCCGGTATGTATGGATGCACCTTTGAAGGCATGGAAAAGGCCCCATGTATTTATGAAGACCTGAATATAGTGTAGACTTCTCTTTTCACTGATGGGAATCCTGAAAACACATGATGCCCAGTTAGGGTGAAAGAGCACTGTGTACTTACAGGAACTTTTTGCATCTGTACTTTTGCGCATAGGTGTGCGTTGGGGGTGCATCCCTCTCCCCACTTTTCAGTCTTTGTGGGATGTTATGGGAGAAGAGCAGCTAATAAAACTGGCTGAAGGGTAATTTCCTAGTCATTGTGGGTCAGTTTGCGAAAAGACTGGGCACT
Source organism: Gekko japonicus (assembly GCF_001447785.1). Taxonomy (NCBI): domain Eukaryota; kingdom Metazoa; phylum Chordata; class Lepidosauria; order Squamata; family Gekkonidae; genus Gekko; species Gekko japonicus. The sequence goes on from NW_015164186.1 coordinate 1,541,506, forward strand.
GAAGGCTTGGGCTTGTGAGTGTGTGGCGAGTCCCTCTGCTGCAAGGGAAAGAATTGTTTTGAACACTGAGCATGTGCAGAGTACTTTCCCTTTTTGAAGGGAATGTTTCCTCATCTATCTTGAGACCGATGGGATGTGGTATGGAATCTGGTGTCATGCCTGTCACCTTCAAACTGGTGGGTCACCTTCAAACTGGTGGGGTTCATGGATCTCCAGGCATCACAAATATATACTAGTAGCCAAAGAATGGGCTAGTTAGATAAAGTCAAGATGTGCAACTTGTTCTCATCCCTTCCCTTCCCTCAGCTTTTTAGCCCCATATACTTGTTTAGGTTTCCTTTGCTGGCATTATTTACAATCTGGGTTAGTTGCATTCCCCAGAAGATGGTTGAAGTTGCCTGCAACAGTGTTAGAGCAATTAGCATAAAAGCCTAAAGCAACTGCAAAAAATCAATAAAAGCATCACGATAAACATGTGGTGAAACAATTCACCAAGATGCAGTCATCAAAAAACTTTTAAGCACAGTAAATGAGGGATCACAAAACTGTTAAATCTCCATGCCTGGGCAAATCAAAAGATTTGTACTTGATGCCAGGCAAACTGCTGTCAGGAGGGCATTCCAGAACCCTGGTGCCACCACAGAAGAGATCTTGTCTCCGATTGCCACCTATGGTACTTCAAAAGACAGGGACACTGCAGGACATTGCCTCTAATGCCACTCTTGTGGTAGATTCTTATGGTAATTGAAGTCCTATCTGACAGAAAGTCCCCTGCCAGGGCTTAGAACAGCAGGGTGGTAGAGTGGTTGGACGTATTTGCTTTGTTTTGTTAATTCTATCTGGCTTTAATTCCTAATGTTTTAACTGGGTTTTTTTGCAAGCCACCTTGAGCCAAAAGCAAAAGTGGGGTATAAATGTTCAACTAAATTCTGGACTAGCAAGCCTGTGTCCTCTTGGTTCCCTGCCTGCTTCCTGAGAATAGTTGATAGCACAACCTGCCCGTAGCACCCAGCCCCTCCTCGAATGCTGGAAGGCTTCTTTAGTTTGTCCTCTTTAACTGGGCTCCTTTCCCTTCAATCTTCTGTCCCTTTCTTCTGGCCTTTTCCTCCCCCAGCTGTTCTTGCTTCACATTTCTTTGTCTTTGCTCTGCTGCCATTTATGTACCCTTCAGCCTCACTGTTTTTGAGACTTTTATCTTGTTTTGTTTTATGGCTTTTGTACATCGCCCAGAGCCCTGCTGTGGCAGGGGTTGGGCAATTCATATAAATATAATAAATAATAATAAATTGTGGGATCTTCTTGCAGTCCTCAGCCTGCCATCGTTTATGGTTTTAATCTCAGCCAAACTGGCAACTTTCCCTTGCCTCAAAGAAGTTGGACTGTAAGATATTTCGTTCCCTGAACAACCACCTCAGCCCAGCTCCACTGCCACAAACTCTATGCAATATAGGTGGCAGCTGATCCCGTAATACCATGAACAGTGATCTGTGGGACAAGCAAAGCCCCTAGTGTGACAGGTCAAAGGGCCCACTGCCCTGCTCTGCAATTGCACTGCTGCTAGCTTGGGACCCAGACTGTGTTCTAAGAAGTTGTCCCGTCCCCCCTCCCCCAAGCTAAGCTTCCTAGAACTGCTCCAACATTGGTGTCAACCTGTAATCAGGAAGTTTATGCATAAGGAAATGGCTCTTTTCTGGCTGCCTGGCTCATTTGGAAATTCATTTTTTCCATTAATGTTACTAAAAGTGGGAGTTCTGGCTCCAGATGAAATAGCCAGGAACAAATATGCAAAGGCTTCTGTTGGCAGGCAGGGAAATGTTCGAAAGGGAGCCAAGAGGAGGGAAGGAAAAGGCCCCAGCGGTTGCATCTTTCCAAATTCATTGGAACCTTGAAGCATACTACACAGAAGTTCCAGTTCATCATGTTCATGGGTTTGAAATAGCAAAGGAGCCTTCCACTTAGGTTGTCTCACCTGACAGCTACAAGCTACACACCCATATTCTTACAGATCGAATTAAGAGGGTTGGACACATTGATGGAGTTTTATGGTCTATTGCTAGCTATTAGACCTGAGTGGGGGGCAGTGTTCCCTCTAAGCTGAGTTAGTGTGAGCTAGCTCACAGTTTTTTAGCCTCCGGCTCACACATTTTTGTCTTAGCTCAGGAAGGCAGGCTCCAGAGCAAACTGATTTATACAGCAGCCAAATCACTTGCTCACAACTTTGATGCCGGTAGCTCACAAAATAGAATTTTTGCTCACAAGACTCCACAGCTTAGAGGGAACATTGGGGGGGGGGGGGGGGAGGACTGGCAGCAGACATCTAATTTCCCCCTATATCCTCCTCTTCCACTGTTTCTTCTTCCCCTCCCCTGGCAGCCCCCACAGCCTTCCCCTTTTCCTGATTCCTTCTATCCTACCCATGCAGCAGTCAACCTATTTTAGCTCCTCCCTCAGTTTTAATGCCTGATTTTTTTAAAAAGATTTCATATTTGTCTGCAAACTTGGGACTTCCTTCAGATTTGTAGAGAAATCACCCCCTATCTGTCCCTAGACCCATTTTGTGGATCTACTAATCCCCGCTCTATGTCCTGGTTCACAATTAAGTACAGGGGTCATTTCGTAGAAAAAGAAATAGGGGAACTCATTAGCATAACTCATTAGCATATGCCACACCCCCTGACATCAGGGGCCCGGCGGTGGACCTGCAAGGCCAGCGGGAGTGCGAGGAAGCCCCGCCAAGGCCCTCCTTGGCCCCAGGCAGGCAGGGGTGGGGAGAGGCGGGGAGGAAGCAACTTACCCTCCCTCTTCTCCTGCCTCCTCCTGGCTGAATGAGGGCTGGAAACGGGGCGGCCGGAAGCAGGGGGCGGGGCTTCGTCATGTGCCCCGCCCCCTGCACCTCACCCGGGGGAACTGTGTTCCCCCGCGTTCCCCCCCGAAATGACCTCTGATTAAGTATATTCTGATAGCTGGATGGAACTCCAGCTAGGATGCTGGGGAGCATTTAGCAGCTGAAGGCTGTGGCTACTGGGTCCTGCTTGTGGCTTTCCCTGTGGCACTGGACTGGGCAACTGGCGGAAACAGGCAGGTGGACTGGTTGGCCACTGGTCTCATCCGGTATGGCTACGCTACTGTTATAACAGTGTGTTCGTGTGGAGAAAAAAACTGCTTCTGTTTGCCCATTTGTGTGATCAATATGCAGAGCATGTTTCCACTCTTTCTGGACTTGGGCTTTTGAAGTTGACTTATACTGCCCTGACCTGGATAGCCCAGGCCAGCCTGATCCTGTCAGATCTCAGAAGCTAAGCAAGGTCAACCCTAGCAAGTATTTGGATTGGAGACCTCCTTGAAATACCAGAGGTGGGAGATGGGGGCAGGCTTTATTCAGCCGCTTCTCGCCAGTAGGGGTCAGTCACCAAAGGTCGCAGTGACTTCCAGGTGCACACACAGTCACATGCACACACATGCACATATTAAAAAATAAGTTGCCTTATGCTGAGTGAAACCATTGGCCTGCCTAGGTCAGTATTGTATAGTCAGACTAGAAGTGGCTCTCCTGAGTCTTAGCAGCACCTCTTATCCAAGACCACTTTTAATCAGTGGCACCAGAGATTGATGCTTTATCATTGAGGCACAGCCACTTCCCTACTGTAGCAATGAACAGTGTTCTGGTATGCTGGTTTTTGTAGGTCACCAGTATTGTGTCCACCAAGGTGAGCTAAGAGGTTCCTAGTTCGAATTTCACCTCTTCCATGAAGTTACTAGGTGGCCTGATGCAAGCTGTCAGCCTCAGTCAGCTTCTCTTGTTTTACACAATTTGGACGCAGTGGGGCATAATTTTGAGATTTATATTTAGTATGAAGCAATCTATAGGGTTGCCAAATTGGATGGGACTTGATGATACTTAACACACACATGAAGCAGCGAAAAATATTAGTAGTTTTGTTGGGCTTTTCTTTGCATGCAGAAGTTCCTGGGTAAAAATCCCTAGCACTTCTATATTTATAAGAATTTAATAATAACCAGTGTTTAATATAACGTTTTCAAGTGTTCAAGGTGCTTTGCGTCTATTCACTTTTGATCCTCATGACAGCCCTGTGAAGTAGCTCAATATTATTAGTATCCCTGTGAAGTACGGTCAGAAGAAGAAGAGTTGAAGTCGAGTTGGTTTTTATACCCTGCTCTTCACTACCCGAAGGAGTCTCAGAGTGGCTTACAATCTCCTTCCCTTCCTCTTCCCACAACAGGCACCCTGAGAGTTAAGTGGGGCTAAGAGAGCTCTAAGAGAACGGTGACTGACCCAAGGTCACCCAGCTGGCTGCATTTGGAGGAGTGGGGAATCAAAGCAAGTTCTCCAGATTAGAGTCCGCTGCTTTTAAGCACTACACCATGCTGGCTCTCTGTATTATTATTACTATTAATTACTATTAATTAGTATTAATAATAGTGTTATTACAGTATTATTACTATCAACTGTCTATTGCAGACGGTAGGGATGTAGATGGTGGCTTGTTTAAGGCGCCCAAGTGCCTCTTGATTCATAGCAGTTTCAGCTGCTATGCTATATTGTTTTTAGACTGCTCTTCTGCAGGAAAAATTCACAGAGTGGTGAGACTCTAGCAAAAAGAATCTCTGGAAGGCTTTTGCTTGGAGAGCCACACTCACAGTCAGAGGCGGTTCAGTGGACTTGTTACAAGGCTTCTTCACATGTTCACAGCCCTGAATATAATTCCTGCTACAGCTTTGAAAAATTAATTACGTCTAAGTACTTGCAACTGCATTTGCTTGTGTCTATCTCTTCTTGCTTTTTTGCATTTCCTCAGCCTTTCTCACTCCCTCCCTTGCTAAACTTGAGATCGTAAATTCCTTGGGGGCCGGGATCTGTCTCTTCCTTTTGCTTCTGCTACCTAAATAGTGCTGAGCGCATTTAATGATGCCATGCAAACAGCCAAGTGAAGCTTGCCTTGTCTGATCTGACACCAGGTTGTGGCTGGATCAGGCTTTGTGACCATGAGAGACAAAGGGTAGCAAGTGGAGCGAGAGCCTGCAGGGCAATTTCGGCTTTTTAGAAGCCAGGGAGAGGAAATAAAGCAGCACAACAACTCGCTCGGGGAAACAACCTGCGAAACAGGAAGCAGAATAAACAGGAATCTTGGCCAGCGATGACGGGATGGGACTTTGCAATGCGACACGGCACTCAAGCCAAGCCGTGGTATGTGGAGAGCGGCTGGTGCAGAGCTGCTGCTTTGCCATTAGAGGGAAGTGTTGAATTTTCTTGGTCCTGGGAAAATTACGTGGAGTTAGAATAGAATGCTGAGATCAGGATCTACGTACTTCTGTACAGCAAAGAGAGCTGCTTGGTCCACAACAGAGCCGCCAGCATATCACCTTTGAACAGAGAATGGGGTTTTGGTAGCTTGTCTGTGGGGCCTGCTCTTCTACAAACAACCCCACTCTTTATTCGCTGACACACCAACAACATCGCTGGTAGATGTTTCATCCCCCCTCCCCTCAAGCACTCAGGCCAAAAAGAATGCCCATCCTTGGTATAACATTAGAAGCAGGGGTCATTTCCTGCAGGAGCGCACAGGAGCGGAGCTCTGGCAGTAAAGAGCCCAGGGGGCGGGCACATGCCACAAGCCCCACCCCCTGCTCCCAGCAGCCCTCAGTCAGAGCAAGAAGCAGCCAGGTAGGTTGCAGAGCTCCTCCCCCGGCCCCCCAGTCCAAAACAGTCCAGTGGCACCTTTAAGACCAAGTTTTATTCAGGTACAAGCTCTCTCTCCTCTGCGAGGACAGATCTGCACACCCCCCCCCCCCATGGCTAGCAATCCAAAACAGTCCAGTGGAGCCTGAGCGGTGGGTGTTGCCTTCTGACACACTTCCAGTGACGTCAGGGGGGGTGGCATATGCAAATAAGTTATGCTAATGAGCTCCTGCACCTCTTTTTCTATGAAATGACCCCTGGGTAGAAGAAAGGGTCAAACTAGAGAAGACTCTGAGCATTCCATGTTTGGAGTTTGTCAAGTCCTTTCCTTTGTAAATAGCAGCTGCATGGGGATCCAACTCAGATTAGGACTGTAGGATGGGGGGGGGTCAGTTCTTTCCCTCTCACACCACTTTCTTCGCCTGAAACAGTTCTATAGTGGTCCTTCTGGAGAAGAAATATAGGAACATTACTGACTGTATGTTTTGCTGAACAAGGCAAATAGTAACTCCACAGGAATGCTTCAGCTGAGGAAAATGTGATTAAGGGTTAGATTCCCCCGCCGTAGTCCAATTGTGTCCCCATGTGACTACTATCTACAAAGAAAAAGTGCTGCATGGGGGGGACACCAAACGTGGAACTCCACAGGATCTAATTTAGTTAGACCAGAGGTCTCCAACATGGTGTCCGTGGGTGCCATGGTATCCGCCGACACCTTTCCTGATGCCTGCCGAGTGCTTTTAGAAAGTGAGTGGGGCTAATTGGGGATTGGCTGTGCAGATTAAAAGGCTAGGGTTGCCAGGTCTGGGTTGGGAAATACCTGGAGACCTTGGGAGAGGATCCAGGAGAGGGCAGGGCTTAGGAAGGGGAGGGACTTCAGCATGGCACAATGCCACAGAGTCCACCCTTCAAAGCAGCCATTTTCTCCAGGGGAGCTGATCTCTGTCAGCTGGAGATCAGTTGTAAAAGCGGGAGATCCCCAGGCCCCACCTGGAGGCTGGCAACCCTATAAAAGGCATCCTATTAAACAGCTTCTACTTGAGATGTTGAAGAGTTACTGTTATATATAACCAGGGCTATTTTTGGGCAGGAACGTACAGGAACGGCGTTCCGGCTGGCGCCCAAGTTGGCCACGCCCAGCAGGAACTCATTAGCATAATAGGCCACACCCAACAGCAGAAACTCATTAGGATTGGCTACATTAGGGGTGTGTGGCCTCACATGCAAAGGAGTTCCTGCTACAAAAAAGCCCTGGGTTTTGACAACAAAGAAGGTAAACAGAATAACAAGCAAAAGGTGGGTGTGGCTGGATAACCACACTTCTGGTAACATGGGGGTGTGTCCTAATGTGCTAATGAGCTGTGCTGTCAGGGGTGTGGCCTAATATGTTAATGAGTTTCTGCTGTTGGGTGTGGCTTATTATGCTAATGAGTTCCTGCTGGGCTTTTTCTACAAAAAGAGCCCTGTACCTCGCTCCTTGACATTTTGCGGTTGGCTCTGCCTCCTGTGACAACCATTTTGTGATTGGCTCCACCTTCTGTGGCAGACATTTTGTGATTGTGCCCACTGCCCTGTGTCAGAATTCCAAAGGTGCCCGCAGGCGCCAAAAGATTGGGCACCCCTGAAATAGGCCCATAAGGAATTACAGGCGACATGGGGCTGCCACTCAAAAATGCAGTCCTGCCCTGACCTGGATAGCCTAGGCAAGCCTGATCTCGTCAGGTCTCAGAAGCTAAGCAGGGCCGACTCTGGCAAGTACTTGGATGGGAGACCTCCAAAGAATACCACACAGAGGCAAGCTACTCAAGCCACCTCTCCGAAAAACATCCAAGCCCCCAGTAAGAGTCGCCAGAAGTCACCATGATTTCCAAGCAAGCACACAAAACACACATACAAAAAATGCCTTGCACAAAAATATCCTGTGTAAAACATTGTGTTCTTTGTCTCCCCACCGACCCTGTGCACCATTGGCTCTTCTGGGTGAAGATTCCCAAAATTAACAAACTATCTGTGAAGGCAGTCACAACTGCAGTCTCCATTTGACAAGGGTCACACAAGTCTTAGAGGTTTGTCATCTTTGAGGTGTGTGGTTGGTGCTATAAAACAGGAGAGGTGATGAGCATTCCAAGTGCTGCGCTCAGCGTCTTGAAGCTGATAAATGTGTCTGCCTTATGAAAGAGGGAGTAATTCTTAGGAACCTTCCCTTATCGGCCCAGTGCAGAGTTCTTAGGGAGGGGTGGGGAGGCCAGACACTGGCATTGATCTGAGCTAAAAGAAGGCCGGCATCTTGGGACCCATTAGTTTTTGTAATGTCTGTGTGCTCTGATAAATGCATTTTGTTTTATTTAGGAATTTTTAGCCTCCTTTAAAGAACTGAGGAACATGAAACACAGTAGTAGTTGTTAGAGGTTTCTGAGAACTGGAAGTGCTGGGTGTTTTGTGAGTTTTAACTGGTTACTTCAGTCATAGCTTTTTGGGATCCAGAAGGGCTTAAGCTCTTTAGTGAAATTTCTCTTGGATCAAGGCCAGTCCAAGGCATTTTGGTACCTGAGGTAGAAAATAAAAAAGCTTCCATGTCCTTTTACTAAGTCATGAGTCAAAATCCACTGGTAAGTTCTTATGTTTTAGATTTTTGTTTTAGAATAGTTAAATTTCATTTTAATTTGTGAAAATCATTTAAATCCTACAGCCAGTGTGGTGTAATGACTAGGCCAGGACCTGGGAGGCCCAGGGTTGAATCCCCACTCTGCCTGCTGTGAAGCCTTATTGGGTGACCTTGGGCCAGTAACTGTCCCTCAACCCAAACTACCTCACAGGGTCGTTGTGAGGATAAAATAGAGGATTGGAGAACCATAGGGCAAGTTTTTCAGAGTCCCCAGTGGGGAGTAAAGCAGGGTATAAACACTTAAATAAACAAATAAATATTTTTGCTAGACTTTTATCTTACCCTTTCTCTAAGAAGCTGATGGTACGTGGTTCCTGTCTCCATTTTAATCTTTATAACAGTCTTGTGTGGTAAGTGACTGGCCCAAGGTCACACAGCGAGTTTCTTGGCTGACTTGGGGATTTCAACTCGGCTCTCCCTAGTCCTTACTCTAACTGTTGCATACACTACCTGTATCATCCTTTGCAGTACATGCCATAACGTAACCTTGTATTTTTAAAATTTATCCTGTGGTGAATCATTTTCCAGTTTATCTTTCTCACAAGAACTGACTCATGCTTGAGAGGCCTACACACATTTAGCTCCTACAGAGCACAATATGTTTGTCATGCCACTATTTTGAAGCTTGTTGGACAATTCACAAAACGTTGGTTTTACGTGGGCTTTCATCTTGGGGTAATCGGGGAAACATTCTTTTGTGGTGGCAGAAAAATGGGTGTCCTTAGATGGGTATTTGAGGAGCAAATCCCAAGGGATGTGCAGTCCTGACAGAGATACTAACTACAGTCTACATTTTCTCTGAGGACATCCCCAGGTCAGAGGGGGGAGGTGTGTTTCTGAAGTACCGCATCTCCCAGGCCTGCTGAGCCCCAATCTGAATCAGGGCCATGTCACACGCCTTCCCCCAGCACCATTTCCCTGAACAGAAATGGCCTCAGGGGACACGATTTGCCCCACTGTAGAATTATGATATGTAAATCATCAGTACATGTGCTGTTCCTCACCTCAACAGGGCAAACAGCAACTTCTGAAGCTATTTCAGGTGAAGAAAGCTGTCTGTGGGGAGCACAGGACTTCAGAATATGCCTTCCCACCTGACATGAGAAATCTCCAGGGCTGGGGAAATGTAGCCTGTGGTATAGTCTCTGCGTTGGCCTCCATCTTTGTACTTGACATTTACGCAGCACTTTTTTGAAGGTTCACATTAGCTCAGTAACTGTTATTTGCATCTTCCAGAGAAGAGGTTGATGACGCTGTTTTGTAAACGGCTGTGCTGTTCCAATTATTTGTTTATAATTGAATTTACTGGCAACATGCCTATCAAGTATGACAAGGAGGGATTAGCCAATGAACCTGTGACAGGAGGAGGGGGATCAGTCTCAGGGCCAAACCGTGTGTGATGTTGAAGTCTGTGGTTAGAATTCATCCTAAAAACAGCCACAAGAGTAGGCCAATATCAGCAGTTCAGTTACTGTGGGAAGAATCTAGCCCTCCCCCCCGTGGCTTTTTATCTCAAGTCCCTGGCGTTGCTTTGAGGGGACAAATTCCTCTCTGTGTGCAGCCTCCACAAAAGCCAACGTGAAAGAGCCATGAGTCTGCCTGCCCTGTAGCCTCAGGTCTCTGTTTGCACGTCACCTGGAGGTTGTCTCATTTTTGTCCGGCCTTTGCTGTGAGATGGTGCTCCTCGTGCTCCAGAGTCCAAACAGTGCAACCTACATTTTGCAACATGTGTCTGCAGCTATCATACAGTAAATTTCGACTTGCTGCCTGACATGATGAGGCTTGGGGTTGCCAGCTCTGGGTTGGGAAATTCCTGGAGGGTGGAACCTGGGGAAGGTGGGTGTGGGAAGGGGACTATAATGCCATAAAGACCAACTTCCAAAGTAGCCATTTTCTCCAGGGGAACTGCTCCTGTCATTTGGAGACCAGTTGTAATTCTGGGGATTCTTAGCCACCACCTGGAGGTTGGCAACCGTGTGTGTGTGTGTGTGTGTGTGTGTGTGTGTGTGTGTGTGGGTGGAACAGGCAAGGAAGAGAGCTTTTCTTGACATGGTCTGGTTACCTGTATGAACTCTTAGTCAGCAAGAAAGGATTCCTGCCATTTTCCCTTTCCAGGCTTAATACCCCGCCAGGGAGGTGTTAATTGGTGCAGTTGGGGGGGAAGGGACATTGCAGAAACCTTAAAATCCCTTCTCCTCTCCTCCTTGATCTGAATGAGGGATCTCCGTTGAAAAACTGTGGGAAAGGTCTTCTAGCATCACATTTGGTCCTCTGGAGCCGGTGTTCTTCACAGGTGGAGGCAGCAGCATTGCAGAGGCAGATGTTGGTCGGGGCAAGCAGAAACAGATCCGTGCCACCTACAGGAATAGACTGCTTGCAGGTAGTCTCTCTCTGTGAAAGAGAGGCACCCCAAGAGCTATTCATGGGAGCCATCAAGTTTTGGTTTGTTGGGAAATACCTGCAGATTCTGGGGGTGGAGCCTGAGGAGGGCGGGGTTTGGGGAGGGAAGGGACTTTAATGAGGTATAATGCCATAGAGTCCACCTTCCAAAGTGGCTATTTTATCCAGGTGAACAGATCTCCATCTCCTGGAGGTCAGTTGTAATAGTGGGGCCACCTCCAGCCACCACCTGGAGGTTGGCAGCCATAATCCAGGAGGTTGAGCAGTGGGTTGGAGCCAGGGCAGAACTTGGCAGGGTATGAAAGGACTCTAGCAGGTCATGGGGCAAAGCCTGGGAAATTCTGAGAGCATCTGGTCCTGATCCTTAGTATGCTGAGCCTTGTGGACTTGTTGTCTGAACTGAGATGGCAGTTTGGAAAAAAGTTCCATAGAAGACTCCTTTTTCTTCTTGACATTAAACCATGAGTAGCTCAAGTTGTGCACTGGGTACTGCAACAGCCCAATTCATTTTGCTCACAAGGTCTAGAAGTAAAGCTACCCTTCACATTGGCCAGCATTCAAAAATGAGGAGAGGGAGCTTAGAAGCAAACAGGAGATTCACAACGAAGACAGATTCATTATAAACAAGGGAATTTGCAATGATTGCTTCTGCTGCAGTGTGAAGTCTGGCTTTGCGAGTTGAACAATGGATGTACATGCCAACAAATCAGATGCTGGCTCAAACATCAGTGGGGTCCCTTCCCTCCGTGCTTCAGGTATGTGGTCAGTCTGTTAAAAATAAAAAGAGGCACATGTATTTTACGTGGTCATGCATCACATTAATAATGATTTATTTTTATTTTTTATTTTTTTTGCATTTTTACCCCGCCCTCCCTGCGAACGGGCTCAGGAAACTTTTTAAAAAGTGTGAAACTGCTTTGAGGATTTATGGTGTGGGGTGTGGGTGACGTGACGGGCGAAGAAGACTGTGCAGCCCATGCTGGCTCTTGGTGCAGACTGGCAGAACCGGTTCCTAACCTGAAGGGGAGAAGCCTGTTTGAGCAAAGCCAGTGGATTTCTAAATCAACCCCAGGGTCCTGAAAATATTAGGTCTTTTCCCATCCTTCCATCAGTGAATGTTTTTGGTGTGATTCATAGTTTATTTTGGAGTACAGTTATTAGAATATTTGGTCACCTACAGATCATTCACTCCTGTCTTTGGCTTTTGCGATGACTAAAAAATACCCTCAGGCCCATTCTGCATCTAGCATTCGCTCCGTTGTTTTACCAAACCCACACTGTAACAGACTGGAACAGAAAAAGATGCAGCCCAAAACGACATTCAAATAGCCCGGTCCAACGCCGTACCGACTGCAGAGTCACCCCTGAGCGACCATAAAACGGTCATAAATTTATGCAGACAGTACCATAAAACTGAGTGATCAAAGGAAGTGAAATTGACATGCAGTGTGGAGGCTACCATAATTTCGACAATCGAAGAAAGTGAAAGTGGCATGCAATGTAGAGGGAACTGTCTGTTCCAACGTGGGTTTGGTAAAACAGTGAAGCGAATGCTAGATGCAGAATGGGCCTCAGTCACAGTGCTGAACACTGAGGCTGGAGTAGACAAGAGAAAGCAATCGGAGAGAAGTTTCCTTTCCTTAGTGGATGCTACATGCTTCCTGTTTTCCAGCCCCCAAGTGTGCCCTCCAGATCTCCTGGAATTACGGCTGATCTCCAGGCTACAGAGATCAGTTCCCCTGAAGAAAAGGACTGCCTTGGCAGGTGGATTCTATGGCATTGTACCCTGCTGAGGTCCCTCCTCTCCCCCAACCCCCCCTTTCAGGCCCCACCCCCATAGTCCAAAGTCAGGTGAGCGTACACCTCATGAGTAGCAATCCCCAAGGCATGCCATTTTCACTTCTCTGCAAAGGCCAGCAAAGAGGGCCTGTTCCCCTATCCCAGAGATGTTAAGTTTTCTGAACTTCTGTTTTCTGTTCATTGACTTCTTTGAGAATCCAGACATTCTTGCCTTTGGAAAACCCCTGGTTGCTTGATTCTTGTACGTCCTCCATAAATTCTAATAGGCTAGGCAGGACTTTCCTTTTGCAGAGTCCATGTTGGCCATTTGCCATCTGATGTATTTGCTAGCATGATTAAGGATGTTACTGTCTCTGAGCCTTTGACTTCATGTCTGTGACCAGTCCCAAGTTGTACAACTGTGAGGCATGAATTCTATGGTCTCTTCTTATGGATGCCAATCTCCAGGTGGCACCTGGAGATCTTCTGCAATTACAGTTGATCTCCAGACAACCAAAATCAGTTCCCCTGGAGAAAATGACTGCTTTGGAGGATGGATTCTATAGCATTATATCCTGCTGAGGTCCCTCTGCTCCCCAAACCCCACCCTCACCAGGCTCCACCCCCAAAAATCTCCAGGTATTTCCCAACCCGGAACTGGCAACCCTAGGTGCCCTTACGGAATTTTCTTGGCTGTGCCCAGTTCCCTGGGGGTCAACGTCCAGGAAACTATCACAGAAGCCTTTGGGCCTAACTAATGTTGCCAGTTTAGCAACATTACCCCAAAACCACAAAATTCTCGATCTCTGAAGAGACTACTATTGAGACAAGCAGGAGTCAGAGAGCAAGGCTGGTTCTCTCCCCACCCCCCCAGGACCTGAAACCGCGTCATGTCAGAACTGGGCCTTCAAGAAAGAGCCACCACCAGATTCCTCAGCGACTGCACCCAGCAGTGACCTCAGGCATTCCACTGCCCCTCACACTTAACCTAATTTAAATAGATGCAGAGGGAACTCTTCCTTTGCAGGAACTATGGGCCAAACTAGACATTTGGGGTTTTTTAAGAGTTGGGTCCAGGTTGCCCGGACTGGGCTCAGGTTCCCTGCAGGCACACAGCAGCTGTGGGCAATGGCTATTAAAAAAATTAAGCAGATCCTATCTGTGCTTGAAATGGTGACACTGGGGAAAGAAGCAAAAGAAAAACACCGCAATGAATAAAACTTTAATGTGTTCTTTGTTGTTGTTGTTCAGTTGCACAGTCGAGTCCGACTCTTTGCGACCCCATGGACCAGATCACGCCAGGCCTTCCTGTCTTCCGCCGTCCTCTGAAGTTGGCTCAACTTCATGTTCGTTGCCCCCCCCAGAATCTTGTGTGGTCTGCAAAGTGCCACTGGACTCAAGTCTAGCTGACCTTCAGAGGTGCTCCTGCTTTTCCACAGATTTGCTTTTCTTTCTTTCTTTCCGCAGTGGGGAGGAGCAGAGGGGGGAGTGGGCGTGAGGGAAGGGCGGTGCGAATTCCCTCCCAAACTTTGGCCCCATAGTGAAGCTGCACCTTCAGGCAGTGGATCGAGGGGCACCATCAAGGGCAGCGTAGTGGGGGGGGGGAAGACGCCTGACTAGTGAGGCAAAATCCACTGAGCACCTCTCCTGCACAAGAGAGAGAGAGAGAGATTGGATTTATACCCCGCCCTTCACATCCCAAAGGTGTCTCAGAGCGGCTTACAAACTCCTTTCCCTTCCCCTCCCCACAACAGACACCCTGTGAGGTAGGTGGGGCTGAGAGAGCACTTGACAGGAACTGCTCTTTTTCAAGAACAGCTCTTATCAGAACTATGGCTTGCCCAAGGTCATCCAGCCAGGTGCAAGTGTAGGAGTGGGGAATCAAACCCGGCTCTCCCAGATTAGAGTCCGCGCACTTAACCACTACACCAAACTGGCTCACAAACGAATGGCATTGCAGTGGAGCAGCTCCTATTCATCGCAATGCATTTGTGCAGGAGAACTTCCCCCCCAATTACACTTTAGCCGTTAATTAGTGAGCGGAGTGATGCTCCTGGGGCTGTTCCCCCCCCCTTGTGCAGCCCAGTGCCTTGGACCGGTTTGCTCCTGGCAGGGTTGCTGGCTGCTTCCCCATCCTGCCATTCCCCGTGTGGCACTGGCACTGGCAGCGATGACCCATCCCGCCATGGGTTGGCAGCCGGCAGCTTGTTGCTGGGAGGCAGGCAGCTATTAAATTTCCCTGCCTGACATAATAATGGGGAGAGGGAAAAAGGAACATATTCCATTAGCATCTGGCTTACCCTGCAGAGGCTGCACTGGCGGGAGGAAGGGAGTCTGTATTTTTAGACAGGATGCAATGCCACTTTCTGGCTCACCCAAAGGTGGGGAATAGCGAAGGCAGGAAGGGGAGAGAAGGAAATTGGGCTCAGGTTTCGGCTTGAGTGCTGAGCAATGGCAGCACGGCAGGGCAAGTCTGGTCCAGACTCCACTGTGAGTATACAACCCGCTTCTGCTTCGTGCAAAATCTCTTCTCTGACTTTCACCTTCTTCCCCTCCCCTGCCTCCCCCCCCCCCCACCAGCCCTCCCCTGGGAAGCACCTTACTGTTAGAACCAGGCAGCGATAGCGTTTCAGCCTGTGCTGTTTAGTGTGTTTGTGTGTGTGTTGTGTGCGCGCGTGTGCATGTGTTTACATCTCGGAAGCCAGGGAAGACTCGTTGGGCTGACCGCTGAGGTGTTTTATGGGAGTCTCTCTCTGTTTGACATGTTGACAGGCAGAGATGCTGGGCGACTCTTCCTTTTGAGCTGCTCATTTTTCTGGAGCAGATCATTGCCTCTTGGGTGTTCAGTTGCTGAGCCGCAAAGCGGCACTTGAAAGTTTAGAGCTGTGATTGGGGGGGGGGGGGGGTTTTGGCTACTGACAGACAATAACTTAGCAAGCTGAACGCTGTACAATGCCTGTCTTATGAACTCCAAAATCCATTTCCACACTGCAGTCTCCAGCTGTTCATTTCCCCACAAGTTCAGAGAGCCAAACACTATAGTCATTCTGCTTCCTCCTCCACCATCACCAGCCTGTGGGAAACCCTGCTTACAACTCCGGACAGAAATCCCGGTGCTGCTTACAGCAGCTGTTTGTGGAACCCTGAGCAATCACATGTGGTAGGCAATGCCAAGTGGGGCCGAGTCACCTGGCCTCTGCTGGCTGAGCTGTAAACAAAAGTAAGGATTGAGGATGGTCTGGGGGGGGGGGCAGGGTATAGCTGGGTAGGAGATCTGAGGTCACAGAGGCAGTAATATTTGGTGGACTTGGAAACGCTTCCTCTGGAGCATGTGGAAGGAGTAATGCAAAACCCACCTGTGGTCTTGGCAGTCTTATACTTACATCTTTTCCTATATTTACATGTAGTGAGAAGCAGTGATTGGCTGCAGCTTCCCATCATACATACAATGCATGCACATCGTATTCTTTTAAAATGCAAAATTATCAGACTTGGCAATATCTTCTATACAGGAATGAATTAACTTATGGAATTCACTGCCACAAGATGTGATCACTAACTAAGATGGCTTTAAAGGGAAACTAGACAGATCCCTAAAGTATAGGCCCATCAATGGATATTAGCTATGTTGGCTACATGGGGAATGCTCCCTCTGAGCTGTGGAGTCTTGTGAGCAAAAATTCTACTTTGTGAGCTACTGGCATTAAAAGTTGTGAGCGAGTGATTTGGCTACTGCATAAATTAGTTTGCTCTGGAGCTAAGACAAAAATGTGTGAGCCAGAGGGTAAAAACCTGGGAGCTAGCTCACACTAACTCATCTTAGAGGGAACACTGTAATATGGGGCCTCTTTGTTTAGAGGCAGGACAGCTCTGCATGCCAGTTGCTGGAGCACAGTAATGGGGGAATTGCTGAGGGCAATAACGGAGAGAGGCTTTGGCCTCCATGCTCAGCTTGTGGACTTTCTGTGAACATCTGGTTGGCCACTGTAGGTAAGAGAATGGTGGACTAGATGAGCCATCCAATAGTTTTGATCCAGCAGGGCTGCTGTTGCATTCTTAATTTCATAATGTGTGAAATGGCTCCTAAGGCATGTGAAAGAGAAGGTAGCTGGGGCAAATGGATAGCTGGAAGCGACTGAGGCATCACTGAGGCATCACTGTACAGTTTGGTGCAGTGGTTAGGTGTGCGGACTCTAATCTGGGAGAACCGGGTTTGATTCCCCACTCCTCCACTTGCACCTGCTGATGTGACCTTGGGTCAGTCGCAAGCTCTGTCACAGCTGTCCTTGAAAAAGAGCAGTTTGTGTCAGAGCTCTCTCAGCTCCACCCACCTCACAGGGTGTCTGTTGTGGGGAGGGGAAGGGAAAGGAGTTTGTAAGCCGCTCTGAGACTCCTTTGGGTAGTGAAGGGCGGGGTATAAATCCAATCTCTTCTTCTTCTTCTTCTACATCAAGAAGAAGAGATTGGATTTATATCCCGCCCTTCACTTGGAGTTTCAGAGTGGTTTACAAACTCCTTTTCCCTTCCCCTCCCCACAACAGACACCCTATGAAGTAGGTGGGGCTAAGAGAGCTCTTTCCGGAACTGTCCTTGAGATAACTTGTGACTAACCCAAGGTCACACCAGAAGCTGCATGTGGAAGAGTGAGGACTCAAACCCAGTTCTTCCAGATTAGAGTCCACGCTCCTAACCGCTACACCAAACTGGCTCTTGTTCCATGGTTGCCTATCCTGAGAGAACAGCCTGGGACATCCGCTTGGGGTGCTGCTGTTAAACCCTTGTTCCAGTTGGCGGTTGTGTAAGAGAGCTCTGAACTATCCTTTTCTTCCCTCTTTTATCTGTGGAATCCAGCCCTGGTTCTCAAGCTAAGCCTTTTTCTGGGGCTTCCAACCCTTTGGTTTGAATCCCACTAAAGGGACTGGTTTTGACTGACCCAGTCTCCATCATACCTGGATTTCTACTCTTTTCTGTCTCTCTTTCTCCATAAAAGTTTACGAGAACTTTCAGAGAGGGTTGGCAATTTGATTAGCTTGGCCGGATAATCAAGTATTTAAAGCATGCATTTGTTAGAACTTGAAGAGAGATAGTTCTGCTTACTACAGAAACTGCCGTCATCATCTAGAAAATGCCACTTGTTTGCAGAAGCATTGTAGAGCACCCATGAAGGCCCCTCGTCCCCACAGCAGACTGTGTGCTAGTCCCTGGTTCCTGGAAGCACTTGAGGTCTGTGCCACTGTCATAGCTGCATGGGCACGTGCATTTCATGCCTTTTCATGTGCCACATCCCTTGTGCCCCCTTTAGAGATGAGTACATGGCCAGTAGGGTCACAAGGGCAGGCGGTAGTAACCAGTGAACTTTGTAAACTTTTCCTTAGGAACACATAGAAGGATTAATGCAAAACCCACATGTGGTCTGGCAGTCTCGCACCTGGGGCTTTTTCTGTGTTTACATTCTGTGGGAAGCAGTGACTGCTGCAGCTTCCCAGCATATGTGCACTGTAGCCACAGTCTAGTTGTCACTGAGATGGACTGTAACTAGGGTTGCCAGTCTCCAGGTGGTAGCTGGAGATTATAAATGAACTCCTAAATGCAACAGAAATCCCCCACTTGTAGAAAATTAGCACACTGGGGAGAAAAGCTTTAGCTAGTCTTTTCTCAGGCACTCTGATTTCCCCTATGCAGTGATTTTTAAGGATATAGGTAGGAACATATGATTCTGAGTGCCATGCAGTCTAAATTGGTACAAGCCAAACACAGGCTCAGCAGGTCAGTGAGAACCAGCCATTAATTTAGGGTGGAGATTGCAGAATAAAATCCCCAGGGAAAGTTGCAGGGTGGGTGGCAGTGGTGTGCCATCTCCTAAATGCAGTTGTCAGGTGCCCAGTGGTGGCCACCAGTTTTCTAGAAACCACCTACCTCTAGTAAGATCCTCCCCATTGGTGGAATATGGATTGTATGCGGACTACCTCAGCTATCTGTGGGATAGATATGTGACGCCATCCAAAAGTAGAACAGATGGCTGAATAGTAATGGAGCTTAATTGTATTGTCTGGATTTTATTATGTATTGATGCATATTTATTTTATGTATTTTACTTTATGTATTGGTGTATAGACATGTTGGATGCTGCCCTGAGTCCTGCTTGCGGGAAATGGATCGGGATAGAAATTAATTTAATAATAATAATAATAATAATAATAATAATAGCCTAGCACAAACTGAGAGTGCCCTTCCACTGATTCAGAGGCAGGGAGTCTTGTATTTTCATGCTTCAAGGGAGAAACAGACCTATTTCTTTAACAAGTCTTCTGGTTGGGTTGCCAACTCTGGTTTGGGAAGTTCCTGGAGATTTGGGGGCGGAGACTGAGGAGGGTGGAGTTTGGGGACAGGAGAGAGCTCAGCAGGGGTGTGATGCCAGCAAGTCCAGCCTGCCGTGTTCTCCAGAGGAGCTCATATCTGTTGCCAGGAGATGACTTGTAATTCTAGGAGACCTCCAAGTCTCACCCAGATGTTGGCAAACTGACTTCTGCCATGAGTAGGAAATGAAGGAAGGAACCGAGCTTTGAAGGCAACTGGTAGCAGTGAGAGAAGTTCTCACTGTTTCTGAGTGACTTCGAATCCTGGCCTGAACTGAGAGACTGACCCACCCTCTCTCTTGAATGCTTTGCCTGTACAGGAGTTGGGGGAGAAGGGCTGGGTCCAGGGCTATTTTTGGGCAGGAACGCACAGGAACGGAGTTCCGGCTGGCTCCCAAGTTGGCAACGCCATTAGCATAATAGGCCACGCCCAACAGCAGGAACTCATTAGGATTGGCTACATTAGGGGGGGTGGCCTAACATGCAAAGGAGTTCCTGCTCCAAAAAAACCCCTGGGTTTTGACAGCAAACAAGGTAAACAGAATAAGAAGCAAAAGGTGGGTGTGGCTGGATGACCACACTTCTGGTAACATGGGGGTGTGGCCTAATATGCTAATGAGCTGTGCTGTCATGGGTGTGGCCTAATATGCTAATGAGTTCCTGCTGTTGGGTATGGCCTATTATGCTAATAAGTTCCTGCTGGGCTTTTTCTACCAAAAAAAAGAGCCCTGGCTGGGTCATTGGTGAAAGCAGGTAATAGCCAGTGACTGAGCTAAGCCAAGGTTTGGTGGTCCTTTGTTGGAGGGCACAGTGTGAAATGCTGACTACCACAGGGTAGGGAAACAAGTGGTCTTTACGCCTACCCAGGGCTAGCATTAAGCGTCAGCATGGTTGATTGCGTGCTGAGACCCTGTAGTAGGGTTGCCAACCTCCAGGTGGTGGCTGGAGATCCCCCACTATTACAAGTGATCTCCAGGAGACAGAGATCAGTTCACCTGGACAAAATGGCCACTTTGGAAGGTGGACACTAAGGCCTTATGTCCCATTGAAGTTGCCCTCCCCCAACCCTACCCTTCCTCAGGCTCCATTCCCAGAATCTCCAGGTATTTCCCAACTGGGAGCTGGCAACCCTACCCCATAGCCTGGCAGAGGTCCTGGCACTGGTCAGTGATGCTTGCTTGTCTCTGCTTTCACCAGGAATAAGGGACCCTCTCCAATAGGCAATGCAGCAGAGGCGTCTGGGTCAGTCTCCTGTTTCTTGCTGGTGCCTGGAAGGCTGGAGCACAGCTTTTTCGTACTCCAAGTCTTTCCGCTGCTGCCAGAGCTCATTGGAGCATGAAAGAGTCACACCCTGCTCCTTCCTCCAACAAGGCTGTATCTGTGAACATGCTTAGTGCAGGGATACTGAAGAGTATCTTACTCACCCCCTCACTCCCAGAAAAACCCTGCAGCTAGTCCTGTGCCTCAGAGACAACTTCATGATGCAATAGCAAAAGAGAAGTTTCCATTTGCACAAGAACATTTTTCGGAGTACACAATACTGGTGGCCTTTGGCTGCAGTCAGATAATTGGCAGGCAGTCCTGTCAATTAACAGCCATTCCAACCTGAACTTCAGACACTGAGCGATTGCAGATGTTTGTGACTGTTCTCACTTAATGCAAATTAGTTACTCTGGACATATTTTAACGGCTCCCTCCATTCACACTGTCTCTATGGTTTCAAAAAGTGCATATTTTTTTAATGTGATCCCTGATAGATAGGGTAACTATTTCCTAAATATGCCTTACCCCCTTTTCTTCAGACATATAGTGAAAGAGGTATGTCCCCCTTTCAGAGATAATTTAGAAGGTGGAATTAAATTTTTTTATTCCACGCTTGTGGGTTGTGTTGAATCTGCTCCAGAATAATTAAACTGCATTTAATTGCGTACTTGATTATACATTATTGCATTTTATAGAGTAACACTGAAGAAGTCCTGCCCCCTAGTAACTCACAATAATACCACAAGAAAGGTACACTAATCAGGACTGTGAACTGCTTGGTTTGGGTGAGCAATCAGGGACTTCTACAATAATGCGTGAAGGCTAACTCCTGGGTCAGATTGGCAGATGCATTCTTGGGAGTCTGCGCCAGCTTGGATCAGGACCTTGGTGGAGGGGGGGAGAGAAGCAACCAAGGCTTGTCCTCCTATGCCATTTTCCTGACCTGAGAACCCCCCCGGGGGGGGCACGACTTGCCCTGATAAGGAGCAGGGCTATTTTTGGGCAGGAACGCACAGGAACGGAGTTCCGGCTGGCTCCCGAGTTGGCCACGCCCAGCAGGAACTCATTAGCATGATAGGCCACACCCAACAGCAGTAACTCATTAGGATTGGCTACGTTAGGGGTGTGTGGCCTAACATGCAAAGGCGTTCCTGCTACAAAAAAAAAGCCCTGGGTTTTGACAACAAACAAGGTGAACAGAATAACAAGCAAAAGGTGAGTGTGGTAACATGGGGGTGTGGTCTAATATGCTAATGAGCTGTGGTGTCAGTGGTGTGGCTTAATATGCTAATGCGTTTCTGCTGTTGGGTGTGGCCTATTATGCTAATGAGTTCCTGCTGGGCTTTTTCTACAAAAAGAGCCCTGATAAGGAGTACATATTTCAGTACATGTGGAGGCTCCATCAGGGTAAATTGCACCCTGGGGACATTCCAGGCTGGAAAAGCAGCACACGAGGGAGGCGTAAGCATCCTTGTCCCATTCTAGGGGCTAGGGTTGCCAACCTCCAGGTAAGACCTCTCTCAGAATTACAACTGATCCCCAGATTACAGAGATCAGTTCCCCTGGAGAAAATGGCTGCTTCGGAGTGCGGACTCTGTGGCATCATACTGTGCTGAGGTCCCTCCCCTCCCCAATCCCTGTCCTCTCTGGGCTCCACCCTCAGTTTTCCAGGAATTTCCCAACACAGAGTTGGCAACCCTGCTGGGAGTCCAGTCTGAACCAGACTTAAATGTGCCCGGAGGCATGAACTCCCAGAATATGACTTCCAGCCTGACCTGAGGATGTGTCTGGGGAAACTGTGTTAGAGGGTTAGGCCCTCAGCCATCAGACTCACTGGGCAACCTTGGGCCAGCCACCTTCTCTTTCTTAACCTTTCTCATAGGGTTGTTGTGAAGATAGCAGTGGAGGAAGGGAGAATCACGTACACTGTCTTGTATCCCTTGGAAGAAGGGTGAGATAAGACTGTGGCAGAGTGCTGAATGTACTTGTGGTTGAATAATCTCTCTTGTAATGCCTCTCCTGCATCAACAATGTTCAGATTGTGTGCAAATACTGGCTTAGATCCCATGGTAAATCTCTATTAACAGTAAACTCCCTTTGTTATCAGATTGGTACAGGAAGATTTGGGATATATTTGTTATGGAAAATTTTTTGGACCAACAGACGCAGATCGAATCACATCAATATATCTCTAATTTTGTTGAAGTGTGGTCCCCTATAAATGAATTTATAGCAAATAATGATTCTGTACTCCATTTCATCCACCCTGGTTCTTAGTTTTGTATATAGTTAGTTACAGTTAGTTATAGCTCTAAATACAATCATCAATAAAAGTTGTAGTTTCTTTTTAACTTAGTTATTTAGCTAGTGTGTATTGAATTGGCATTTAATTTAAATTGGAAAAACAGTTGTCAAGTTTATTACATTTGGTGTACTTTCTATATCACTGGTCTGTATTTATATGTGTCATTTCTTAACATATTGAGTTTGCTAGTCCCAGACTGTGTTTGGTGAGGGTCTGTTTTACCTTTGCACATTTCGTTATGGGTGTCTTTGCTAGTTCTGAGGTGTGCCTGCCTGCTGCTCATCTTCATTAACAAGAGTAACAAGGAGACAGTTTCTCTACCCTACATCCATGCTTGTCACTTTTATCACTTTTAGGGGAGGGGGCTGCTGTGCCAAAGGCAATGGGCCCAGGTCTGGCGGTTCCACCGGCTTGTATGCCATACTGCTAGCTTGCAGTTGGTGAGGAGGAGGGGCCAGGAAAACTGTTTCAAATGCTTTGAGTTGTGGAAAGTCCCATCCCATTCATAAATCCCTTTCCTCTGTGTGTTGACAGTTTTTGTCCTTCTCCCATCTTGTTCCTCTCCTGAGCTCGAGGCCTCTCGTTCTGACCTAAGATCCTGTCCAAGAAGTGCACGGTTAATTATAGCCCGAGTGTCTCAGTTACCTCCCCCTCTTGGGCACCTGCCTGCACCACTTCCGGTGTGGTGGTGATGGTTCCATTCCTGCAGGCTTTCGTAAGAGTTCAAATCCGGTCTATTTAGTTTGCGCTGGGCAGGGCAGGCCAGGCCAGTGAGAGAGCTGACCCACACCAGTGTGTACAGGATGAAATACCACTTCCCAGAGATTGTGAAGTCTATTCCCAGGGCTCGAAGAGATGCAGTGCTTTTAAAGAGTCAGAAGTGGCTGGGCAGAGACATTTGCTTCTTGCTATGCACAATCTCATTTCTTTTTGTTTTACTGTTATCTCTGAACAGGTTTTGCAGGTTTCTGAAGCACTTAACATTTTAAAAGCCCTGAAAACAGACGCGATAGGACACAAGTGTGCACCTGAGCAACCATGCCTCCCTAATACCACTCTTAATGCTGAAATAATTTTTCAGCAACCCAATATTGCTATCCAACTGCTTTTAAACAGTCTCAAATGTTCAGTGCAAGGTGTTTCTTCTTGGAGGAGTGATGCATATGCAAATGAAAAATAGTACTGTCATTCCCCCCCCCCCAACACTGCCTGCCACTGGAACGCCATTACTATCTGGGCCTTTGCTATCTGGGAAATCTGACTTAGACTTGCCTGAAAAGTAATTCTTTTTAAAGGGCAAGCTGTTTTTTTAAAATCAATGTTAGGCAATGGTGAAGTTTTAACTTACAGATGTTTAAACGATGTCCTTTGGGGGCAGATCTGCTTCAGTTCTATGCAGGAGATCTCTTCCAATCAGTAAGTGGCAGCCCCAGGAGCAACTGGATCCTGAATCCAAGGAGTACCTAGGCTTGACTTTCTCACTGGCTTCTGGTGTTTCTATCTTCCACTCCTTTCCTGTTCTCACTAACGGATTGTCGGGCAATCCTACCCAATCTCTGGCAGCTGGTGGTCAAGAATTATCGAACTGGAAAGTCCCAGTGGATACTGTAATGCTTTGTTCTCTGACTGAACTTGGGAAAATATGTTACAGCAGAAAGCAAAACAGAAAATTAGATAGATGGATCGATCAATAGTGCATAAGTGAGTACAAGTTCTTTCCTCTTCAAGCTGCATCCCAAAAGATTCAGAGGATTGGGTAAGTGACTTCAAGTGGAGAGTGAGTGAGGCTCGTCTCTAGAAAATCCCAAAGTGAGCAAAACTCAATTGGACCTTACAATGTTTGTCATGTGGGGCAGTATATGCTCTTTTTTCATTTGTGGAACTACTACTTGTGTGCCAAAGCCAACATGTAGGATTTCTATCAAGAGGCTTACATAATATGCTTGTTCAGACACTGTATCCTTCTCTGGATAGTTTTCCTAGGAAGAGAATTCTACCTAGATTTCTCACCAAGAGAAAAAGGGAAAATTCCCAAACTAGGATTCTTCAACTGAGGCAGAGAGGGTAGACAGAGGAAACTTCTTCTCCCTCTTTCTAAATACTGGAGCCCTGGGGCATCCACTGAAGTTGATGGGCAATAGATTCAGAACAGATGAAAGGAAGTACTTCTTTACTCAATGGGCGCTTGAAATGTTGAATTCACTGCCAGCGGATGTAGTGATAGTGACAGGCATTGATAGCTTTGAAAGAGGACTGGACAGAATCATAGAGGATAGGACTGTTACTGGCTACTAGGCATGGTGACTAAAGAGAACCTCCACATTCAGAGGCAGAAAATCTATGAATACCTGTGCTAGGAGGCAATGTCAGGGGATGGCCTTGGCCTCTATGCCGTCTTGTTGGCCCTCCAGAGTAACTGGTTGGCCACTGTTTAAGATGTGATGCTGGGCTAGATGGATGATTGGCTCTTCTTATGTTCTTATATTCTCCCACACCTCACGAGGGACACAGAAAAGGGCAGATGATCCTAGTGAACCGGCAGGTTGGCAGGAGAATAAGTAGTCCTTCAGTTACCCCAAGCTCTGATTGTATTGTAGGCACAAATCAGCACTTTGAATTGTGCCCAGAAACTAAATGAAAGCCATTGTAGCTCATGCAGCATTGTGGTATGGACCTAGGGAGGGCAGGTCTCCCAGTGGGCCAGGAAATCTCCCACCCTCTGCTGACTTTGCCTACTGCCGTTCAGTTGGGTGGCCGGGGAAATGCTGGGAGAAATGGGTGGGGGACTGGTGTTGCACTGGCACTGTATTGTCACTTCTAGTGTGACCTGGAAGTGGCATCATCATGTTGGGTACCACTCTAGCACTCCCCCAAAACTCATGTTACTTCTGAGTCTCACCAGAAGTGACATCACCAGCAAGAGCCCCCGTCTTGATGTGAAGCTCCTGCCGGGTTGGCAACCCTGTGTGGTCCCGTCAGTGATCTTTCCATAGCATTTTGGACCTGTGAAAGGTGCTCAAAGGCAACTGGCATACTAATTAGGCATCCAAAGATAAGGCAAGATCATCCAAAGATAAGGCAAGGAACTGGCTTCCTCGGGAGGCGGTGGGCTTTCCTTCTTTGGAGGATTTCAAACAGAGGCTAGATGGCCATCTGACAGCAATGCTGATTCTGTGAACTTAGGCAGATTGTGAGAGGGAGGGCAGGAAGGGTTGCATCAGTGCTTAGTTCATGTGGCCCTTTCTTACACGCCCAAGGAAATGCTGATTGCCACTTTCGGGTCCGGAAGCAATTTTCCTCTGGGCCATTTTGGCCAGGGATCCTGGAGGTTTTTTGTCATTTTTAGGCATGGAGCAAGGGTCACTGGGGGTGTGGAGGGGGAGGTATTTGATAATTTCCTGCATTGTGCAGGGGGTTGGACTAGATGACCCTGGAGGTCTCTTCCAACCCAGTGATTCTGTGATTTAAATGTACTCCCCAAAGTGTTGACCCTAGTTCTTCAGGAGGCGTGAAACCCTGTCCAGAAAGGCCATAAGCTACCACCCTGGTCTGGATGACTGCTCACCGACAAACCTTCTATCCTGTTTAGACTGAGTTGTAATTTATTAAATACATTTGTCATCCTACGTAATACTGACTCTGGGCATTCTGTTCAGCACATCTATCACATTTTCTGATTTATGAAAAGGAGAAACAGAAATGGGTTTCATCCAAATATAGGAAGCATCTCATTCCAAATACCTCCAGAACCTCTGTCAGCAATTCCATATTAGATAAAATGGGTCTGTGGAACCCCATAGCACTATGAGGTTACTTTGAAATCACGTGTCTGTAACCATAATGGAATCAATCCAGTAACCTGTATGTTGCCCCTGCATGGGCAAATATCAGTTCAGAGGAGGTGTATGGGACTGGGAAAATGATCGAGGTTTGTTTTAACATTCCCCTCGACATGACGAATTTTTAATTTGAATCAGAATCCCCACTCCCCATGGATGCTACTTACCCATAAAAACTACTTGGGCATACCATTTATAGGTCTCCCAGTGTCTTTTCTAGTTTCGCCTTTAATTGCATCCAAATGAAAGCATCCGTCTGTAATAGGAATGGTACAATATGTTCTGGCATGGAGCTAAACTAATGAAATCAACAGCTTTTAAACAAAATACAAAAAACCACTTAAAAAAAGGCATGTTCATGATGAGTTCCTTAATTAGATTTTGGATTGAAAAATGAAGTCTAAGTTTTAATAGGATCTATTAATTGGGAAGAGGTAGAAGATGGCATCACAGAGTTGAGTGTTTGGGTATATTTTAATTCCCTCCTCATGAATGTTATTCATCTAATCATCTCTTATGTTTGAGAATGGCATTCCGGCAATGTCTGTCTGTTGTGTTTTTATCCTGCCCTTCCTCCAGTGAGCCCAGGGCAGTAAACATGGTTAAGCAGGGAGTTGAACGCAAATCTCCCTGGTTGTGTGTTCTAACCATGGTTCCCTGCTGTTCCTCGTTATTTTTCTTGGCTCCTTTCCCTCCTTTCCCTCCTCTTTGCCTCCCCATCCTTATCAGCGAGTAGTTTTAGTCTTTATAGTCCTCAATTAGTTTTTATTTTGCGTTTTTTTGGAGCAAAGACGCGGAGGCTCTCTTGGTCTGTCTGCGCAGTCTCGCAGGCACCGGAAACTCTTTGGTTGTGTGTTCTAACCATGGTTCCCTGCTGGCTCTGTATATGCCTTTTGTTTTTGATATAGTCGATTTCAAATTTTGAAACTTGAAGTATAAAATTGTGAACTTTATTTCTAATCAGATGAGATGAAGAAGCACTCCTGCTGACCAAAGCAGGCCTTGAGGAGCTGTTCCTTGAGGGTAAAACAGTATTTTATATGAAAAGAAGAACTGCTGAAAATAGGAGCCCATTTCCAACATCAGTAGCACAATTTATTCCATGTCATAATGTCATCACGTGAGCACTTTATGTATTTACAAAATTTGTATCCTGGCTTTCTGCCCAAAAATGAGGCCACCAAGGCCCCTCCAGTGGTAACCAAGGATATGAGTCAAGAAAAATATTATGTAATGATGTCAGGACATGAAGGAAGTTGTATGATATACTACAGAGGTAGGGTTGCCAGCTGATAGCTGGCACCTGGTGGGAGATGGGGGGGTATGTACATAGAGGGAACAGTTGCATATGACCAGATATCACTTCCAGGGGAAGCTGGAAGTGATGCCATGTCACTCTAGGAATCTCTGGAAACTCTGTGGTAAAACCATAGAGTTTTTGTCAATCCCTAGAGTGACATGATGTCACTTCCAGGTTTTTCCTGAAAATGATGTTACATTGAATGCAATGATGGCTTTTTTTTTCTCCAGCCACCAAAAGGAGCAACATTGGGAAGTGCAGGTTGCCAGTGAAAAGTCTCCTGTTGTGATGGGAACTTTGGTAACCCTATACAGGGAGCAAGAGAAAAATGCAACACCGGACCGCCATTTTCACGGGCAGCACGCATTTCTTGTAGCATATAGTTTTAGTTGAAATGCTGGTCAAACATTGCTGCATACTGGTAGCTGGCATCAAAAGATAACTGGTGGTTTCACACTTCTGGTGGTTTCACTCATCTCATTAAAAGATCTTGTTTATTTCAATTATCTGATCTGGAACCATGCAGGCCAAGAATGAGCTGAAAGGCATCATGCATATTGTATTCAGGGCTGGTTCATAGCCTTTGAGGAAACTTACCAAAATACTACCAGTTGACACCCCCGTTGGGCAATTGTCATTTACAAAGACCTGTGTCTGGGAGGGGAGGAGTACTTGTTGAGAGCACTCTCCCTAGAATTAAACATTTTTCTCCTCTTGCAAATTGATCAACTCTTCATGTACCAGCTGGCCCAGAGTCAAGACCTCATTGGCCTGTAAAGGACTGTTTCCCCAAATAAAAGAAATCCTTGCACTTTTTTTTTTTTTTTAAAAAAAAAACACTATTGATGGAGACAGCTAATGTGGAAGAGAACCCGTTAAGCCCCACCTAAAGTGGCGAAGCACAGGTACAACTCTGCCACTTCAGTGGAAACTAGGTCTAAGTTAGCCCAGTATGGCAAAATACTCTTGTTGACTCTTTCCTGTCTCTTTTCCCTCCAAGGCCGATGCAGCGACCAGCTTTCTTCGGGCGGCACGATCTGGGAACCTGGACAAAGCATTGGATCACCTGAGGAATGGTGTAGATATTAACACCTGCAATCAGGTAGGACATGAGCTTCTCCCCAGCGCTCACCATCCCCTGTACCTTGGGTTGTTGACTGGGATGACCGCAGACCCCATATCCCGTTCAAAATGATTTGGGTGGCTTTGTGCTCCTCCAACTTTTGTTGTCCAAGGGTGCTATGATGACAATAGAACAACTCTTTGCCTTCCCTGGACACTGTCCTTTAAAAGGTGTTAAAACATGTGAGGAGTCCATGTTATTCTGCCAGGGTTCAACTGCACAAATCATTTGTAATGTAAGCTCTGGAAGGGGTGAAGAGATAATAAAAAGGAGTGTTCCTGAGTCTGTTGAGTGGATTTCATTCATTTCTTGCATAACTATAATTGGGCTAAGCACATCTACAGCTAATGCTCCTCCAGACGGTTATCCTTTTTGGAATTGCCTAGATTAGCATGTACGTATCTTAGAATGAAAAAAGATTCTCCTTTCCATGGTACACATTACGTAGACACCTAGCCTGGAGTAAGTGTAGTTACCGTATGGATTGCCTAATTTCTTGGCATCTCCATTTTGAAAATGAAAACAGGAATAAGCCCTGCTGGAGACATGCCAGGGTAGAAAAATTTAACTTAGGAGAGCTAGGTCTCCCACCAGGTTTGTTTAACACCTGTTCATGAGGAGGGAACTAAAATATACCTACTGCTGCTGGGCTCCCTCTGCTGTCACAATGTGATTTCCTTTTATATAACTTGAAGTGACATCATGGCAGAACTCTAGGAATTCCCCAAATCTCTATGGTAAAACCACAGATATTTGAGGAATTCCAGAGCATTGCCATGATGTCACTTCCAGGTATGTAACGAGACATGATGTTGTAGAGCTGTGCACTGCAAGGTCATTCCTTCCCTGTCCCCCAAAAGTCTTGGAAGTCGGCAGCAAATGGCTACCAACACTAATTGAACTAGATTTGGTATAAGGCATCATTTTATGTTCATTATTTATTTATTTATTATTTATTTCCAAAATTTGTATCCCACCTTTCTCCCCTCATCAGGACCACTATGGTGGCTAATAGGTTAAATAAACATTACAAAAACATATCCTAAAAACATCACAGAGAAAAGGGCATAATTAAAACAATTAAAACCAAAACTAAAATGCACATACAAAAACATAAAAACAACAATCAAAACATAGGGCAGGAAGGATCAGTGAGGGGATCCCAAATGAAACAAATTTTCACCTGCTAGTGGAAGATGATATAGGAATTCCCCAAATCTCTATGGTAAAACCACAGATATTTGAGGAATTCCAGAGCATTGCCATGATGTCACTTCCAGGTATGTAACGAGACATGATGTTGTAGAGCTGTGCACTGCAAGGTCATTCCTTCCCTGTCCCCCAAAAGTCTTGGAAGTCGGCAGCAAATGGCTACCAACACTAATTGAACTAGATTTGGTATAAGGCATCATTTTATGTTCATTATTTATTTATTTATTATTTATTTCCAAAATTTGTATCCCACCTTTCTCCCCTCATCAGGACCACTATGGTGGCTAATAGGTTAAATAAACATTACAAAAACATATTCTAAAAACATCACAAACAGAGAAAAGGCCATAATTAAAACAATTAAAACCAAAACTAAAACGCACATACAAAAACATAAAAACAACAATCAAAAGATAGGGCAGGAAGGATCAGTGAGGGGATCCCAAATGAAACAAATTTTCACCTGCTAGTGGAAGATGATAACAGAAAGGGACAGACAAGTCTCCCTGGGGAGAGAGTTCCAGAGTTTTGGTGCCGCAACCAAGAAGGCCCTGTCCCAGGTTGCCACCCACCTAATCTCAGAAGGCAGAGACACCCAAAGCAGGGTCTCAGAAGATGACCATAGAGGTTAGGTAGATTTGTAAAGGAGTAGGTGGTCCTTCAAGTATGCTGGTCCTAAGCCAAATAAGGCTATAAAGGTCAACATCAGCACCTTGAATTGTGCCAGGAAAAAGACTGGGAGGCAATGTAGATGTTCAGTTAATATTTCCTCCTGGTGGCTTGTCATCCTAGTCCGTCAGGGATCAGGGGTCCCAGTCAGCTTCCCTTTGTTCCCAGAGTGACCCTTATGTGTAGGGATTCAGGCCCAGGAACAGCTCTCTTTTTGCAATAAAGAAATTAGGTTCTTGCCCAGCACAATGATAGACAGAGAGCAGAGCCCTTCACTGAAGGAGAATGCCAGAGCTGCCATCCTTGTTCAGTCGATTTTGCATTCACCACCTATGCTCAGAGGCGGAGGTGGGGATGCCGGCACAGTCAGACCATGACTCACCTCTCATCCAAATGCACTACACCGCTGTAGCAAAATTGGGAGCCACTTCTGCGGTCTGCTCAGACCCACAGGGGAGGTGGACTTGCATGG
This sequence comes from Gekko japonicus, assembly GCF_001447785.1. Lineage (NCBI taxonomy): Eukaryota > Metazoa > Chordata > Lepidosauria > Squamata > Gekkonidae > Gekko > Gekko japonicus. The sequence goes on from NW_015164186.1 coordinate 1,572,587, forward strand.
AAAGTAGTTTTCCTGCATTCCTTCCATGCTCAATGCTCATGGAGTTCTCAGAGTTTAAGGCAGATGTCTGGCATTCATGGTGAAGGGCTGGCAATTATCTGGATAAACAGCCAACCTGGAGGCCCAGAGGGCTAGCCTTGTGGCTCCTGCCTGCAACAAGTAACCAAGCTATGTCTGCATGGAAATGATTCCCTACTGCAGACTCACTGCTGCAAAAACAGCAGAGTTATCCGCACAGGGCAATTCACCATTCTTTCCTCCTGTGTCCTCGTGCCCACCATTTCCCTGTGCCACTGAAGGGTTTTTACCAGCTTAAAAAAAATCCAGAACACCAAAAAAACCACCCTATATCAGTATAATGATGATATAGCAATAGAACTACTATCTTTAAAAAAAAAAGCCAATAAAAAGTCTTCCAATGGCTAGGGGTGGGGGATGGGAAATGGTAGCTGTGAAGGAATAGGGATGGGAAATTGCATGAAATTTGAGTGGGGTGCTTCAGAAATCTGCCCCTCCCCATCCACCTTGTGAGTAAATCCACTTTGACTCTGATATTTCTGGAAAGATCGGTGTAAATCAGGACCTGGAGACATCAGAACAAATCATGCACAACCATGATAGGTGATAGCACATGTGTTGGATGGAGAACTATGACATGTGAATGCCCTGAAAAACCCCGTTTCCTGTTTGAGAGCCAGGACGGAGGAAATCCTCTTTGTGGATGCATGTTTGAATCCACCTCCCTCCCCCAGGCACAAAATACTCACTAGACACGCACATCTGAATTCTCCAACTTACATAAACTCTGCAAGTTGCAGAAATCTGCATAAAATTGCTTCTTTGGCATAATTTATTGTGTTCCTGCAACTCAAAGGAAGATGTGAGAATCTCAGCAGGGCACTGGAGCTCAACCCATTGGAATACCTCTTTTTTCCTTTGAAGTGTTAGCACAGGAATTGCTTGCATACTCTCTTCATAAGCATAAGGGCTGGAATGTTTATGTTTCTGTTGTGTGTTTTCAAAAATAAAAACTGAGATTCTTAGTATGGGGGCTGAAGGGCACTCCTGGTAACAAACTGCACATTGTGCTTGCACGGAATACAAAGTTCTGTGGTTACTGGACTTTCTGAAGGATGTTTTGTGTCCTCACAGTAATGAGGTACATGGTGCAGCTAGAAATGATAAAAGGCAGCATCTGGACAAGCCATATGATGCTTCCCAGCTCTCGACAAACTGAGCTAGCTTTTCCCAGGGGTTTGCCACTGTGGGTTCTATAGCAAAAGCATTTGAATGAGGAATTTGCTCTGGAATTAAGAGCAATGTGCGCTAGAAACTTGATATCATAATACCTTTTTATGGCATTTCCCTAAAGAATTTTGGGAATTGTCATTTTAGGAAGGGGTTGAGAAGGTATCTTAGGGATCCCTGGCCCCTCTTGCAGGACTACAGTTCCTTGGGGAGAGAGAACTGCTAAAACCCGTATGTAGTGTGGATACACCCCTGTGTTTTCAACCTGGTAGCTTCTTTGCAGAATTACAGAACACTAGTGAGGCAAATGCTTCTGTTCTTACCTTGGAAGTGTTTTACTCCCATGATGGGGCTAGGGAGAGATGGTTAGAATTTCACACCTCTGATATGTCATCGAATATCTGACCTCAGAGACAGCAGGTTGTGAAAAATGTTCTGATTTCCCCTTGACCTTTACTCTAGGACCTTGGGCCACTGGTACACACTCTCCTCTGTTCTGACAAAATGTTACCTGCCACTGAGAAATACATAAGCAGAAATGTATGTGCATGTGTGGATGCAAGCTGGTAATATGATTCTGCTGGAAAGAGCAGTGAACAAGCCCAGACAGGAATCCAGCTTGAGTTTGCAAATCTTCCACCCCTACATACAGGACATTCGGTGTCAGTTTGGTGTAGTGGTTAGGAGTGCGGACTCTAATCTGGGAAAACCGGGTTTGATCCCCACTCCTCCACATGCAGCTGCTGGTGTGACCTTGGGTCAGTCACAAGTTCTTTCAGAGCTGTTCTTGAAAGACCAGTTCTCGAAAGAGCTCTCTCAGCCCTACCTACCTCACAGGGTGTCTGTTGTGAGGACGGGAAGGAAAAGGAGATTGTACGCCGCTCTGAGACTCCTTCGGGTAGTGAAGGGTGGGGTATAAATCCAATCTTTTCTTTTCCTCCTTCTCCACCTCCTCCTCCAGATGGAAAATCACAGTGGTGCTCCTTGGCCACTAAATGGATATGGTGCTTAAATCAGTGGGTAGTTTTCCGCAGAAAACCTCACTGAAATGCTTGTGGCCTTGGGAAAGTCCTGTTCATTTCAGCGTGGCTTGTGCTGCAGGCTTTCCTTTTTTTAATTAATATTTTTAACAGTTTTACAAACAAACAACAAAAAAAGAAACAAAATGTACATTCTTCTTCCACTTAGGAGACTTTCCTTTATGGGCTAGATCTGCCTCTTGTTAGATGTCCTTAACGCCCCCCCCCCCGCCCCGCCCCCAAATCTGTTGCCTGAAGCAGCCTCATAGCAGGTCCACCTTTATGCATCGATGTTGTATTCTTACATCCTCCTTTGTAGAAGAAAAAGTGTTACGCTGGAGATTCTCTCTCCCCCACACCCACAAGGACCCCGGTGTGGTGCAGTCCTTGATTCTTAATTGGGTGAGAGTGTTGTGCTCATTAAGGAGAAGTGCAGCTTTGAACTGGGCTAAGGCCCCCAAAAGTAAAGGAGAAAGGGAGGCCTTGTGATAACAAAGCTACAGCTGCACTTGAACAGCTCCAAGGTATGTTTCTTTACCCATCACTAACCAAAAATAAATAGCTATTCAAGGTGCCCCCAATCTCTCAAAGCTCACTAAAGTAGGAAAAAATAAGGAAGGGGGGGGATGGTGACATGGCTTAATAGAATCATATTTTCCTGCATTGCATTCTGGGAGTGATAGCCTTTTAGGTGTTCAAATAGGCAAGTTGTACAACAGCCGTTTTCCTGAGATGGCCGTTGTAGGTGTGAAAAGGAAGAGGGAGAAAACATGTGAGCATTTGCCCAGAAAATACATTTACTCATTTGAGCAAGGGAAACCTTTACCTTTTTACACTTGCCTCCTTTTCTTTAATGAGGGAAAAACAAGAACAACAAGGCGCTGCACCTTATAACAGGAAATTATGAGCGGGTAGACCTGTTAGTGGGAGCTGCGGTGGCTTAAATAGTTAAGACGCTGAACTACAGGCTGTGGAAGGTCAGTAGTTCAACAGTTTGAGACCTGAGTGTGCCGCATGACAGAGTAGAAAACATGTGAGCATTTGCCCAGAAAATACATTTACTCATTTGAGCAAGGGAAACCTTTACCTTTACCTTTTTACCCTTGCCTCCTTTCCTTTCATGAGGGAAAAACAAGAACAACAAGGCACTGCACCTTATAACAGGAAATTATGGGCGGGTAGACCTGTTAGTATTTATTGAAAAGAACTTATTGGGACACTCCAGTTCCAACTTTAAGACTAAATGAATTAAACCATTTTATGGTGGCATTCCGCCCATCAGGGTCCCCAAGGCAGAGTGCATAAAATATTAGAACATTTAGAAACAACAATAAATGTACAAAATAACTCAATAAAAACATCTACAAGACAACACAAGAACCAGGGAGGGGGGCCAATAACCTGTTGTTGTTGTTTTTTTGGGGGGGGGTATGCCAAACAAAACAAAAAAGTCTTTACCTGCTAGTGGAAAACACTGATGAGGGAGACTGAACAATTTTCTTGTAGAGGGAGTTCCACAGTCTTAGTGCCACAACCAAGGAAGCCTTTTCTCAGGTTACCACCCGCTTAGCCTCAGATGTGGGGGCAACCAAAGCCAGGCCTCCAAAGATGACAGAAGTGAGCAAGTAGGTTCATATGGGAGAAGTCAGTCCTTAAGGTATGTTAGTCCCAGGCAGTACAGGGCTTTAAATATCGATATTAGCACCTTGAATTTAGCCCATAAACAAGTTGGAAACCAGTGTAGATAGCACAAGACTGGAGTGACATGGTCTCTTTTACGCTCCTCTCCAGTCAGCACTCTGGCCACAGTGTTCTGTACCAATTGCAGTATGCAGCCAGTCTTCAAGGGCAGTCCCATGTAAAGCACACTGCAGTTATCTAATCTAGATTAAATGAAGATATTTCTATTGAAAGAACATGAGTTTTAATGTAGGTAATATTGCCTACATAATTTGAACGTAACAATGCAGACATCAGCAGCAACAGTTAATGCATCCATACCTATACCAACATGTGCTGGCAAAAGTCTGTTTAAAAAGTCTTTACCTACATCTGAAAAACAGAATAACCTAAACCAGGCTCACCTGATGCACTCTTGCCTGTCCTTACCCTACATACCCTTTCACAGATGGGGACTTTTGCTACCCATCTTCACATCAAGGATTCTGAGGTTCTCAGTCTATCAAATGCCCAAGGCTCCACCTCCAGTGTGTGCTTACCTTATAAATGTCTAACTGTGCCCTTTTTGCTCTGCCTTTTTAAGGAACCTTAAAGGTTCTTTAAGGAACCTTAAAGAGATGCCTTTAAGGAACAGATAGATATCCGGCTGTATCCGGCTGTCCTTGACCACAGCCAGGGCGTTTTTCTGCCCTGGCTCCGACCTAGTGGAACTCTCTGCTAAATAATATCCATGCACTGCAAGACCTGGTGCAGTTTTGCAGGGTCTGTAATGCAGAGATGTTCCACCAGAAGTTTGATTGAAGACAGCGACAGTTCCATCTGTCTGGCACTCCTATTCCCTGCCATCCCCATGAGGCAGTGGCACAACTGGAAGTTTTTAGCGTCATCTGTTAGGCTGACTGTTGTGCTTTTTTACTATCTTTTAACTGTTTTAATTATGTATTTATATATAGATGCATTCTATGTTGTATGTCGCCCTGAGCCCTGTTAATACAGGGGAGGTTGGCTTAAAGTCCAAATAAATAAATAAATAAACCTGTAGAGAGCAGCTGTTGCATCACACCTCTGTACCTTCAGAGTTCCCCAGGCCAGGTTCCATGATGGCTACTTGTGGGTTTATTTATTTATTCTATTAAGCTTATATCCTGCTCTACCCTACGAGTGGGCTCAGGGCGGTTACAACATATAAGAAACACAATAACATTAAAACATATAATCTAAAAACCAAATATAAATTAAATTTAAAATTTAGAACAATCAGAGCAAGATGGCAACTAAAACAACCAGGGTGGTCCATAATGCCTCCTGCAGGATGTTAATCATATGATAATTAATAGCATCCCATTTTACTACAGTGCCCTGTTGACATTCTTGGAGCAAAGTAGCATAGGAGGGCACTGAAGCAGGGGAGCAGGGGAGGCTGAGATGGTTGGGCATCATTGCCCTGTGTTTGTGCCTGCTGGTTTCAGGCAGTCCACCATGGGAGTGGGAACAAGAAGTTGCCATCCCTTTCCTTCGCCCTCCTTGTTCCTGACTGCCTCCAGAGTCCTTTGATGACTACTTTGTATATGCCCTCCTCCTGGTCAGGCATTTGTGTACTGCAAAATTGCATATCTTTCCTGTACAAGCCAGTTCTCTTCCAGTTGGTTCGAGGGGCTACCCAATGGCTTCTCTGGGGTCATGGGACATGGCAAGCCAGAGCAATGTTTAACAAGAGATAGTTCAATCTGGTTGCACAAATTTTAATTCAGTTATGAGAACTGCAAACACACCCTGAAATATATGGCTAGTGAGGCAGTTATAGAGATGGGGGAGTAGAAGGGAATACACATTGACAAACACTAGCAAATGTTTTTTAAAGGCACCCCACCTCAAAAAAACCCTGTAAGCAAAGTTGGATGACATGAAGGAAGTGATTTACAATGGACAGATAACAGTGGCCCACCCCTGTTAAATGGGGACAGTTTCCTTACCTCTCCGGGCAAGTCTCCTCTTTCCACAGTCCATTCAATTTATTTTATTTTATTTACTTCATTTATAGCCCGCCTTTCTCCTTGTGACTCAAGGCGGATTACAAAATTACAAAAAAACAGTTCAGTCAGACAGCAAGGGACATCCAATAGACAATGCCGGCTGCAAAGCCAGCATTTATGGCTCTTTTGTTGAATCAGTTTAGGTGTGTGATACAGCACTGGGCCTTTTATCAGTCCAACAAGATTTTTTGCATTGAATGGTCAAATAATGGTCAGCATTTTCAAAAGCATTAATGTTACTGTTATTATCTTGCCATCGAATTGCAGCAAACTTATGGAGACTCTGTAAGGTTTTCAAGGCAAGAGACATCCAGAGGTGGTTTGCCACAGCCTACCTTTGAATAGCAACCCTGGTCTTCTTTGGTAGTTTCCCAACTCAGTATTAACCTGGACCAAACCTGCTTAGCTTCTGAGACTAGTCTAATCTGGACTGTCCAGGTCAGGGCATTAATGTTGTTAGAATAACTAAAAGGTACTTCAGCATCATTGTATTTGGTCCCTTTACTAATTACAGAAACAAATTCAATAATGGTTACTGCAGAATAACAAAATGAACTTATAAAAACAACAACTTGTGAACAATTTACATGGCCTGTCCTGGGCCCTGACTACTCCCTTCAATGACTGCTCTTCCTGGGTTTAGTTGTCAGCAGCCATAGCAGATGGCCAATAGAAGAAGAAACTTTGTTCGGATGCTAGGCCTGTCCCCAGTTTCTCCAAGGCTAGGGAGCTAGAGTCTCTCACTCTTGCCCTTGTTAATAAGGAAAGGTGATACCTACACAGTAGCATTTGTGGCTACATGGAGCATTTGAAAAGATTTTATCTCAGTCAAACAATAAGTGGTCAGGGAAAGACATTTTACTGGCTATTTGACCACTATGCCAACTCTTCTTGCATACAGGGAAGCTTTTGAATCTCACAGTCTTCTTCGTCAAGGCAATACTTCTGGTGGAAGATTGACCTAACTCTTTGCCAAAAGAAGCTGAATGTTGTGATCATATAAACTATTAATGTATAGTGAAGCATTTTTTCATATATTTGCTAATTTTGGACAATTAACTATACTTCAGTTGGCCCTAGACAACTTTGTGTACTGAAGTTTTGCTATATTCAGACATGTACACCCAGGGGTCATTTCCTGCAGGAGCGCACGGGAGCAGAGCTCTGGCAGTAAAGAACCCAGGGGATGGGCATATGCAACAAGCCCCACCCCCTGCTCCCAGCAGCCCTCAGCCAGAGCAAGAAGCAGCCAGGTAAGCTGCAGAGCCCCCCCCCCCCCCGGCCCCCCGGTCCAAAACAGTTCAGTGGCACCTTTAAGACCAAGTTTTATTCAGGTACAAGCTCTCCCTCCTCTGCGAGGGCAGATCTGCATGTTCTCCCCCCCCCCAATAGCTAGCAATACAAAACAGTCCAGTGGAGCCTGAGTGGGGTGTGTGGCATATGCAAATAAGTTATGCTAATGAGTTATGCTAATGAGCTCCTGCACCTCTTTTTCTACGAAATGACCCCTGTGCACACCACTGGGATAATATTTTCTTCAGTATGTGCCACTTTCACTGGAGTGAACCTGATTCACTTACACTCAGCTTTGTAAAACCTCACATTCAGTCAAATCCTTACACTTACTTACTCATCCCACATTGCCAGATCTCGCCCCCTATTTCCAACTCTGTGTATGGGCCAGCCCGTGAAATGTTGGTACCTGAGATGGTGAGAATCCAAATGGCTCCTCCCCTTCTCCGTAATTAACTCAGCGTGCAGTGCGGTGGGATGTTCGCCTGCACAAGCCTCATTGAAAGGAATAGGGGGGTTGTGCAAGAGCGTTATGTGTTGTGGATCAGATCTCTTTGTCCCCCCCTTCTGCTTCCTTTCATTGCATCCAAATCTTGCCTCGTGATAGGGCTGTTGGTGCCTGGAGAGCAAATACCTTCAAATGACTCAAGCCAGCCACATGCTATGTGGGAAGAAGGGAACAGTTCCATTTTCAACTCCCCTCCTCCCCAATTCCTTCTTTTTAACATTTATCAGCAGTCCAATCCTATTCATGTTTACTCGTTTTTTAGTAACCGTGCACCAGATTGGAGCCTTCGTGTGCAAGATAACCTATAGTACATAGGTACAGGGCCAGCTTTTTTATATGAATTTTATTAAAATTTTTATACAATGAAAGAAAAAAAGAAAAAGGCAAAGCAACATAAAGAACAAAGAGAAAAAAATATATGAGACAACACAAGAAATCAGTTAACACAATTGAAAACAAGAAAAGGAATAGGTACAGGGCCAGCTTTGATGAAGGATGGTGTGGCAGGCATTTTGTGAGATCTTGAGACCCTGGGCAGAAAAACACAGGGAACGGAGTATTCACACACACACACCCCTGCCAAAACAGAGTACTCACTAGACAGAAAAACATAAACCAATTTTGATATGTTACTAATATTATGACTAAGCCAATTTGAAGCTCACTGGCTCAGTTTCACGTGAACCCAGGGTATTAAGGACTGTCTCCAGGATCTGTGGGAGGCTATGTGGTGCTGTTGGCAAAGATCCACCAGAGTCGGGCAGGTATCTTACATAGTCTGCAAATAAGATGGTCTAACTGCAGTATATTGCAAAGGTCAATGGGGAATTGGTCACTGAACCCTGCTTCATAACTGCTAAATCGCAGCAATTGAACTTATCCTGCAAATCAGTATTGGATAATGAAAGGAATTACTTCCTCATTGAGCTTTTGCTTTAATAGATTGTCCAGGCCCGTAGCTCACGCAGGGCCCACGCCCCCCGGGGCCCGGCCTTCCCGTGGGTTTTGCGGGGCCCTCCCCCAATCCTCTGCTCCCCCCTCCCGTGATCAATGGTCTTGTCGCCGAGCGCCGGCAATTTGCCAAACCTCAGTAAGAGAGGACGGAGCCAAACCCCAGTAAGAGAGGAGTATGGGCCAGTGGTAGAAGTTGTGGAGGACCACGGCAGCCACCAGCATCTTGCCCAGGCTGGTGGGCAGGCAGAGGAGCATGTTTGCCTCCAGTACCACCCACACCTGATAGTCCCGCTCCTCCACCCCCTAGCCCACCGGGAACAGCCACAGCCCGCCCACCTGGCTGTCCGCAAACCCACCCGGGGAACGGCGAGGAAGGGGAGGAGGAGGAGGAGGGAGGGGAGGCTGCCGCACCCCTCATACCCCCCTGATGTCGCCTTGGCCTCCAGCGCCGCCGCCACCAGCCTTTCATTGTCTTCGGGTGGTGTCATTGTGGCGGTGCACCGCAGGAGGTCCCAGGACAGAGTTAGACTCGCCCACTTTAAGGTAAGAACGATGCTTGCGGCCTCCCCACTTTCCCCAGTCCCCCCCCCACTAAAAAGGTCCTAGCTACGGGCCTGCTGTAGCCATGTTGGGTACTGTGAAAGTAAGATTTGTCAATCTTTAAAAGAATTGGGTGGTCTGTTCTCAAGTAGCCAGAGGTCTACAGAATAATAGCAATTGCTGCTTGGTTATCTTAATGCAGGGGTGGCTGAAAAAAAACAAAGCCAACTATATTTTTTATTGCAAAGTAACCACCCAAAAACCATGCTAACGCTTTTTACTCCCAATAAATAAAAGTTTTCATTTACAAGCTGTATCTATACCTCAGAATTCAGATGGATTATGCCATATACCTATTGCTGAGTCACCATATAATTAAGTGACAGGACAAACACCTCCCAAAATAAGGGTTTCAAATTCACTGAAGATTATAAACTTTGCAAAAGAATATTGCTCCCTGTTTATGTAGCTGTAAGTAAAAACGAAACACTTATATATGGCTAATGTTCTATTTAGAAGGGTGGTTTGGGGGGCCCTAAGATTAGCAAAGGGCCCACACTAGTGCTCCTGCCTTGCCTCCATTCTCACTTCTCACAGAGTGAAAGAAAATGCCAGCCTGGGAAAATCCTCTGTCTGCATGCCCTGCCTTTTCCCAGCTTGGGAGGGAGGCAACTAAGGGCCAAAATAGACAATATGACTGACACGTGTCAGGTCCCGGGTGTGCAACCAGACTTGCTGTTAGATGTACAGGAGGAGAATGCTTTTTAAATAGTGCTTGTTTGCTTAATGCTGTGAGAGAAACCAGAAGTTCCTTCGCCCTCCCCTCCCCTTGCAGTGCTCCTTCACAGGGCTGGGCAAATTAGCACTATTTCAGGTGAGTTCTGCAATGTAGATCTGACTGTGAGTCCTTTCTTGAACCTGGGACCCAACATGCATCAGGGGTATTGTGTATCTGTGCCCTGAGGTTGACTCGCTCAGACAAAACAGTCGTACAGAGGCAACTTAAAAATGAACAACATTCTGTTTTGTTTTGCTGCAGTAGACTAACCTGGCTACCCCTCTGGAACCGCCTTGCTCAGAAACCCCCAAAACCACAGAGCCGGCACTGCAGAGGTGTGATGACGTGGTCTACTGACACAGCTTGTGTGTTGCAAATTCAGTCCCTGTTTCCTTAACGCCCCTGCTAAGTGCCAGTGAAAGCCCTGAGGTTTCAGTCTATCGATCCGTTCCCGTACGTGGCCCACGGCTTCCAGCTGCATTAGGCGTGCTTCCAGAATACTTCGTTTTATTTCTTGACTTGAAAGGATGGTGATTGCTCCAACTCAAGGGTAGGCCTCTGTGCCATGATTGTTACCACACTCAGCACATCATTATGGCAAGCTTCACATTAGAGTCTCTCTCCGGAGACAAGCTGTTTGTTCACCTTTGATAACCGTCTTCAAAGCAAAGCTAACAGCCAAGATTTGTGCTTGGCCCTTTGAAGGAAGAGCTGTCTTCCTGGAGAGGGGGCAGTGCTTGTTGGCTCAGTGGAGAGACATGGGACTTGCAGAGGGGAACCCTTTTTTCCCCCCCCCCCCCCCCAATCTGGACCTGCGTTGTTTCCAGACGGTGCTCCCAGGAAGCTCCAATTCTCCAATTTGATGGTGCATATTAAGTATGTTTGCAAATATTTGATTCGTTTGTCCATAATTTCTGATTCAAAATGCCAATTAGTTGTAATTTTTGTGGAAAGCAAGGGGCAACAGGTGGGCATGGAGACTTGTAGCATTTTCTCCACAAGCACGAGGGCTAGAGACTTGCATTTGAAAACAAACTGCAGATCACAGAATGTTCCTTTCAAAAAATAAAACTGCAGTTACACACCAGGTAGCGAATCGCTCTGCAAAGCCATAGGATATGGAAAGAGTACTGTTCTCCCTTTAATCTTGTATGAATGGGAAGTGGGGTGGCTAGACTGATTCATTGATGGCCGCTAGTGATGCTACAGTTATAGCTGTAAAAATAACATGACAACATATTCCTTCCTGGAAGGTAACTGATAACTGTCCTGCTGGGCATTAATCCGTAGCACAAAATATACTTCCTTTCCTCTATTTCTCTGAATCCCTCTAGCCAGTTTATTGAAGCAGCACGGTATAATTTCAGGCTGCTGGTATTACAGTTTGGGATGCTACCTTGCAACCTTCTTTCCTCTTCACACAGAAAACTAGGATATCAGGGAGAAGATTAGGCCCAAGCCTTCTTTGTGACATGCTTTTTTGCTATCTGTAGGGGAGTTAATGGGGGAAGTATTCAGACATGCAAACTGCCACTGCTCCTGGAAGTTCTACGCACTAAGTCGTGGTGGTTTTACACACTGGCCAACTTTCTCAGCATAGGAGCATGCGTGTGGGGGGGAGGGGTTTCTCTCATGCACTCGGAGTTTGTCTTTAATCAGGAAATAGCCATGCCATTGCATCAGAGCTGAAGTGCACATTGAAGAGCCAGTTTGGTGTAGTGGTTAAGTGTGTGGACTCTAATCTGGGAGAACCAGGTTTGATTCCCCACTCCTCCACTTGCACCTGCTGATGTGACCTTGGGTTAGTCACAAGCTCTGGCACAGCTGTCCTTGAAAAAGAGCAGTTTGTGTCAGAGTTCTCTCAGCCCCACCCACCTCACAGGATGTCTGTTGTGGGGAGGGGAAGGGAAAGGAGTTTGTAAGCCACTCTGAGACTCCAAGTGAAGGGCGGGGTATAAATCCAGTCTCTTCTTCTTCTTTTTTCTTAAGAGAGCCTAAATTCTGTGTCAAGGTGCCACAAGGAAACATGCATTCTGGAACCTAATTTGTGGAAATCCACAACATTTGCTTTTTATATTTTTCACTCTGTGTAATTTATCTCTTTTCTCCCCAAACCCTCAAACTCTTATGAACAACAGCTTCAGCTGTGTGTGCAGATTTTATCACTTACTTTGTGGCATATCTTTACATCAGTGAGGCTAGGCACGTGCTTTTTAAAAAAACAAACAAACAAAAAACACTGGATGTGAGATCCCAAATCTGAGCCCTGGACTTGCCAATAGCTTTTTGGGCCATGGCCTGGCAAGAATTTATGTTCTGAAAAGCAGCGTGCCTGGAACAGGCTGCATAGAGGAGTACAGAGGCCAGGAAAAGCTGAGGGTCAGTGGAACAGGTCCAGGTCAGACTGTGCCTCTGCTCTACAAGCTGCATGGGGTGTTACTGATGGGGACTCTGGAGCTTGTTTTGTGAAGACCTGGGTGCTATTTACACCTTCCTCCCATGATTTGACTGCATCTTTGCCATTCCACCTGGGGGAATATCAGACTTGTGGTAAAGGTCCAACCTCACGTGTCCTGTATGTGATAAAGAGGGATACGTGTGGTCAGACCTACCCCACAAGCCCTGTATTCTCACACTAACAGAGCGAGAACTTATCCTACCATCTGATCATCATCACCTCACCGTATGACTGTATGCACCCACCTTGGTTCCATCCTCATCCACCGTCATCAGAGAGAGTACCTGCATCTGCCATCTTCTCCAGTCACGTGCCGCTTTAGACGCCCAGCTGTAAAGAGACATAAGACGACTCTGATTGGCCCTGGATGCCTGCGTCTAGCCAAAAGGATGCAAAGAGTCTTAAGCAGGAAGCCTCAGCGGGGGGGGGGGGGGGGCTAGAAGCGTGCAGCCAAAGAGCTGGCTGGTTATTTTGAATCAATACGTGAACTTCAGCCTTCCTCAGCAATGCAGCTCCTGCCTGTGCGTGCCCTCACCACTCTGGCCCATTCTCTCTGCCAGTTGCCATCTCAGACGCGTCCCTTTCGGCCTTCTCTGCCCTGCACTCTTCGGCACTACTTTTCCTCCCAGCCTTCCTTTCCTCACCTTCCTCCCTCCCTGACTTGCCTTGGCTTGCTGTCCTCACCTTTGTAGGCTCCTTTATTTGCCTTAACTTTCTTTAAGACTGCAGTGGCAAGATCAGCCAGTGGATGCAAGATATAGTTCTGCCTGCCACTCCCCTCTGCCTGCCAAATACCACTGTGATATAGATCAGGGGGTTGTTGGGCTTTTTGAACTGGTGAGCAGCTTTGGAGTTTTGAGACAGGATGGTAGATGCCGCTACAAAATGGTTGCCAAGCACACACAAACACAGAGGAGAAAGGGGGATGAGAAAATAGAAGTCCAAGGGGAGATAACTCTCACCGAAGAAGACTAAGAAAGGTGAGAGGAGGATAAAACAGAGAGAGAGAGAGAGAAGCCTGAGGAGTGCTCTGAGGGGTGCTCCGTAATCCCTGGTCCCTCACAGTTCATCCATGGTCCTGTTTACAGTATCCTAAATCCCTCTCCTGTGAGCATTGGGGAGGATCCAAGTGAAAAGTCCCTTTATTTGTATGAAGGCACTGGTTCTGCTTTCACAATGGTGCCACCTACTCCTCTGAAGCACATGTCAGTGCCTGGCGAAGAGCCCGTGGGCACTGTGATGCTCATGGGTGTCATGCTTGGGAACCCTGATATCATATGTAGCAGAATTGGAAGGGAAAGAAACAAATCTGCAATGTGGCTTATTGGGTAATAGCGGGTGAACAAAGAGTAGGGTGGGTGCCACAGTCAGATACATATAGCTCATTGAAGCCAGGAGCACAAAGTGTGAGACCAGACCTAAAGGCTCAAAGCAACAATGGTGGCCATACTGAGCAACAGATAAGATCAAGGTCCAGAATGTACCAGTCTGTAGCTGTAAAGTCAGTCTACCTGGGTCAGCGAGCAGTGGCAGGGAGATGAGTCTGGAAGGAGGGCCAAGCAAAAAAATATTCCCTGCAAACCATTATCAGCAGACCACCTCTAGAATGGACACGCCCTGCCTTCCTCTTTTCTCCCAAGCAGTTTTCCCTTTCCTTGGTTAAAGCCGAAAAGGTTTGCACTGTCATGGTTTGCAAGCCAATTTTAAACAAGGGAAGGGGGGTCACTCTGGAGAGGAGTGTTGGGGAGTTGTTTTCATTGGTGTGGCTGCCTATGAATTTGCAGAACATGGTTGGCATGGAGCCAGAATTGCAGGAAGGTGGTGTAGCCCTGTGGGAAAGCATGCAGAAAGTCCCAGCTTCAGCCCCAGGTATCTCCTCTTAAAGGACCTGGCATAGCAGAAGATGGGAAACGGTCTCTGGCTGCAATCCTGGAGAATCGTGGCTAATACATTTTGACAGTACTGAGCTAAATGGACCAACAGTCGGTCTCAGTGTAAAGTGGGCCTGTGGCTCAGTGGTTGAGCTTCTGCTTGGCATGCAGAAGGTCCCAGTTTCAGTCCATGGCATCTTCCGTTATAAAAGGGTCAGATCGTAGGTGATACGAAAGACCAGCCTGAGACCCTGGAGAGCTGCTGCCAGTCTGAGTAGACAGTGTTGAACTAGATGGACCACTGGTCTGGTGTGGTATAAGGCAGCTTCCTGTGTGTTCATGTGTAGATCCTTACAAGTGTGCTGCAAAGGCACTAAATCGCTGCCTTGCTATCTCTCTGGTCACCAGTTCAAGGCTTAATGCAGGCTTCTGAATTGTTTCCTGACTATTTGTGGTATTTGTTCAGATGCCCTTTGCAGGGCTACTTTTAAGAATGTAGGATTGTAGTAGGCATTTCAAGGTGTCCTTAGGTATCTGGTTCACTTCCAGCTCAAAAGAGCCCTGCTTTTTTTGGGGGGGGGGGGCTGTGGTTCAGTGTCAGAGCACCTGCTTTGTGTGCAGAAGATCCCAGGTTTAGTTCCTGGCATCTCCAGGTAAAAGGACCCCAGACAGCAGAGCAAGGAAAGACTCTGCCAGAGATTTTGGAGGCTTGTTGAGGGCTAGGTGATCCAACTTAGTATAAGGCCGCATACCTCTTCATATGTGTGTCTGCACCAGGCCTGGCATGCAGAGAGCTGGCCAGGAGATAGAGCTTAAGGCCAGTCTCTGTGTTACAAAGTCTTCATGTTTGTTGGTGAGAAACATGAGGGCTTTGCATCCTTCAGTGGAAGTTTTGTGCCTCTTAGAGGCACCTGTGCCCTTTTTCTCTTTGTGACTGTGGTGCGTGGGTACAAGCAGCTTCAGCTTCCCCCCCCCCACTGCTTCTGCTTCCTCAAAGCAGCCTAAGGAGTTGCTATTGGACCCTTCATGGAACTTAATGTGAAGCAACATAAGTAATGTGGTTTAACAAATGGAGAGTTTCAGGTAGCAAAAACACCATGGGGGTAAGGCTGAAATTGCTTCTACACAGTGTGTCCTGGACAAGCAGAAAAGGGTACATGTGAGTCTGGGAGGCACAGAACTCCCATTGAATGTCTTATGCTAAGGCCTTATATCATCCACCAACAAACACAAGGACCAATTTCCCACAAGCAGCTGTGCTGCCCTTGCTCTTCCTTTCCCCCGATTGTCTTCATCAATTTCCCACTACTTGCTGTGCGACCACATTTTGACCCACAGCATCCCCCAATTTTCCCTGCGTCTTCTCAAACTCAAAAAACAAGGCACGAGAAGACGTGGGGGAAATCGGGGGATGCTGCGTGTCAAAATGCGGCCATGCAGCAAGTAGTGGGAAATTGACGAATACAATCGGGGGGAAAGGGAAGAGTGAGGGCGGCGCAGCTGCTTGTGGGAAATTGGTCAAGGATTTTGTAACATGGAGACTGGCCCCTAAGCAGACGGCCTGATTGGATGGATGTCAAAACAGGGAGGTGCAAACAAAGTAGAAGGTAAGTTCATGAGCACAGTGCAGGGTGGGAGAAGTTTCAAAACAAAAATCACATTGAGAGGAACATTAGGAAGCTTAATTAGCAATGGTGACTGGTAGCTTATTGCATTGGTGGGCTTGCCAGATCGCCCCAGCAACCACTGGGGGCTGGGGGGCTGAGCTGCAAGCTCCAGGTTAGGACATTCCTAGAAATTGGGGGCTGGAGCCTGGGGAGGACAGGGTCCTCAGTGGGGCACAATGCCACAGCATCCACCTTCCAAAGCATCCATGTTCTCCAGGGGACCTGATCTCTGTAGTCTGGAGATGAGCTGTAATTCCATGAGATCCCCAGGCCCCACCTAGAGGCTGGTATCCCTGTTGGGCAAGTACCTAAAACTAAAGTGACTAGTTGACTTGGACAGAAAGAGCCCAGCTGGCTTTTTGTGAGATCTGGGCATGTGTTGTAGGGTTGCCAATTATAGGTTGGAAAATTCCTGGAGATTTGGGGGTGGAGCCTGAATAGGGCTAGGTTTGCAGAAGGGAAGGGGACGTAATTCCTTGGATTCTACTCTCCAAAACACCCATTTTCTACAGGGGTGCCAAGCCCCACCTAGTTGGCAACTCTAACCCGATGAGTAAGGAAGGAGAATTGCTTCCTTTTCCCCTGCTTGGCTTTTCCTTTCCCAACTGATTGCTAGATTCTTTGCAATTGTATTTGTTTATTTTGCAAAATTCTGCATGGTAGCAGCCTGTGTGTGTGCAGCTCAGGTGTCCTCTGTGCCTGGGTGTGGTCTCCCCTTCCTTCCTTCCTTGTTAAGATTGGTGTCAAGGGTACTTGCTGCAATGTGAGCAGCAACACAGGTGCTATGGAGGGTTTGTTAGTGGGAGGCTGGGAGGCTGGCTGGCTGGCGGGATCCACCTGCTTGCTCGAGTCCGTATGCCACCCTGCCAGTCCTGCTTTCCAGTCTTGCCCCAAAATGTGCCTGCTTGTCTCCCCAGCACTCACTTGCTGCAAAGAGTGGCATCAGAAATTTGGCACCACAGATTTATCTCCAAGGAGTTACTTTAAAAAAATTGAAAAGTGGGATTCTCAGGTCTCTCACTGAATTTCTTGTTTGCAACAAAAAACTTTAGGGGAACTGAATGCACACACTCTGATTTCTTTCTGATTCTTCCGGTTTCATGGCTTTTTGTTTAAGACAAATAAAGAAATATTACTAAGATTTGGCATGTATGTTGAACAGTTTTCATAATATCTGTAAAGTTGCCATTTTCATTCATGTGTATCATTTCACATATGTATTTATGGCATCCAGGCATCCTTAGAAAATCTGTTTTCAAAATTTGCATTGCAGAACATACTATTGTGTTTTGATTTGTCTGGATATGTGTCCATTTTCATTCTAATTCTTACCCAGCTTGTCATTTTGATTAAACCAAGGGTTTCCAAATGCATAAGAACCTATCATGCTTCCTTGATGTTTCCATACAACTTCATCTATAGGAAACTCTAATTCATGCAGAAATTATTAGGTTTTCAACCTGCTCAGCATCCTTCTGTTGGACTGAATCCTTAAACTATGTCAACCAAATGATCCAGGATTGCGCAGTTCTCTCTCACACACACTCCAGCAATGTTGAAAGATACTGACATTCCCTCCCCTTCTATTGCATCAGTGGGCCTTCCACCACTGCTAGAATGCTAGAGTCCATATGTAGTCCTTTTGGTTGAACTGTTTAACTGACACCAACTGCCATGGAATCTGCTGCAGGGCAGGGCCAGCTAAGAGCAAGCAAGCAAGCTCAGCCCAGGATCTAATGCACTCTTCTGTCTTTCCAGAATGGGTTAAATGCTTTGCATCTGGCTTCCAAGGAGGGACACGTGAAGATGGTAGCGGAGCTGCTGCACAAGGAAATTGTTTTGGAAACCACCACCAAGGTGAGGCCCAAAGCTACTGAGATGGGGATGGTGTTTACAGATGCCAACTCTTCATTTCTCTTTACCTGTTCCTTAAATATCGCTTTGAATAAGAAACCATTACTGGCTGATGTTATTTAACTTCATGCCATGAGACACTTCAGCTGCCCATTTCCACTCATTAAATCTCTATTAAAAGGACAGGATTTTTGTTGTTGTTGTTGTTACTGTCCAGTTGGCAACTGTATAATTACAGGACCTGGTTCCAGAAAAGCTGAGGGCAAAAGTGTTCCATAACCAACAGGAACTGACCTTCGAGAGCTTAAGCAGATGAGATTCACACTTAGTATTTTAAAGGAGAAAAGACAGTGGCTGCAGTCACACACACTAAATAATCCACTTCCAATGCACTTTCCAACTGGATTTTACTGTGTGAACTGGCAAAATCCAGTTGGAAAGTGAATTGAAAGTGGATTGGTGTGTGTGACCACAGCCAGTGTCACAGAACAAACTATCGCCTCAGACCAACACAGCTACCCACCTGAATCGACCTTAAAACCACAGTTTGTTTCCCTTTGAAATGCTAATTTGAATAGTGAATGCAGGTAGAGACTGGAGGGTTAAACTGCCCCTCCCTTCCCTTTGTGGTCCTGAGGCAAAGTGAGGCTGCATGAACCTGCAGTTTACATTTTATAGACAGGAGACATGATCTTCATCTGGTCTGTTCAAACCTTTATTTGGTCAGGCGGGCAACCAAGCCTGACCCGAAAGCCTTTATAAGGGGCAGGCAATCCCACCAGACTTCCTGTGGCTTATTGTTGCAGGGAGGCTTCATCGATTAGTCACCATGAATTTCCATACTCTGGTCAGAGCTGGCTGCTGGCACACTGAATCCCTACTTCAAAGGGAAGCGATTGCAGCAAGAGAGCGTAGCTGGGATTCTTTGTTTGCCTATGCAGGTTCTTAAACCTTTTGGAAAGCAGCCAAGTTGCCCCAGAAATTGCAGTTTTGTGTGGATGCTAGTTATATTTTGTTAATGGAACGAGCCAAATAAGTAAGGATCAGGAATGGTTCCATCCCTTATTTGCTACAACCAGGAACGAGGTGCCAGTGGCTGCTAGGATTCTAGGATAGCCAGCAGACCTGGAGAAAAATGTCCTCTGCCTTTAGCAAAGGCATATTGCTGTGTTATTCACTAGGTGCTGTTGTTTATCCTCCATACATTCAACCTCTATTAAAGGAACAGGACATTTTTTCCTCCAGGCCTCTTGGCAACCCTGTGACGGGGTCCTAGAAGCAGAGGCTTGTGGAGGGCAGCCAGGAAATGGCTTGGCAGGCCTAAAAGAGCCTGTGGGAGAGAGGGTTCTAATGTCTGGGGCTGCCACATTCTATGTTGCAGTGGCATTGGGCATGTCACCCAAGCCTTGCCCTGCCTGATTTATGTGGCAAAGATGGCCATGGTGCATCTCTCTGCTGGGTAGAGTCATGTGGCCCCTAGCTCTGCCTTGTTCCTCAAAGTTTCCCTCGCACTCCATGTGAATTGTTGACCAGTTTGGCTCACGGCTTTGAGCTGTAGGCATTTGTGTTGTCCTCACCCTGAAAGTAAGTACAGCCCATAATGATTCCACAGTTCCTGGCAGAAGCTCTGGCAAGCTCTTTCCTGCTTGCAGCCAAGCCTCTCATGACAGGGAGCCTGCTGTGCCGAGGAAGGATGGGTTTTCCTGGCGTAACTTTTGCCAGGGGATGGGAGGTTCAGTAAGGGGTTGCTAACTTCCCAGCTAGCAAAGGCTCTTGCTTCTTTACCATCTCCATGGCCAGGAGGAGTTCAGGTGATCTGAGGAATCTGCCTGCTGCAGTAGCAGATTGTACCCCTTCCCGGCTTGTGCTGCAGAGCCAGTGATTCATAGTCAACCAGCTGAGATTGCTTCCTGGTGAATATATGAGCTGTATGTTCATTGCATCCTATGGCTCTGGAACCAAATCGGTCTCACTATGGAACTAACTACAGCTGTTTAGAAAAATAAGGTATATTGGAGGGGTAAAAGGGATGCTAGAATAATTGATATGTGAAGGGAAAAGGCAGGAAAAGATTTTTATGGGGCTAATGGGCTTCTTAGAGATGCTTTACAAAAAGGGAAATAAAATTTGAGTATAGTAGCACTTTGAAGTCCAATAGGATTTTCCAGGGTATAAACTTTTATGAGTCAAAGCTTATTTTGTCAGATACAAATGGAATGAATCCAACTGACAAAGTGTATGGATTACTTATACCCTGGAAAATGTTGTTGGTCTTTAAGATGTTGCTGGACTCGAATTCTGTTCTCCTACTTACAGACTAACATGTCTATCCACCAGAGAGGAAAATGAAGGAGTTGAACATATGCCGGTAATTCACTAGTGAATCATATGCAGGGTGCTCCTGTGTGTATTTATTGCTCAGGGTGCTCCTGTGTGTATTTATTTATTACTTATTGTGAGGTCTTGAATGCCTAATAAAGGGCTTGCAACACCCAGTGTTCAGACTGCAAAAACTTTATTACTTCAGTTATACAAATGGACTTTCTTATAGTGATAGTTATATAGCTTCAGTTACACAAATGGACTTTCTTATACTGATAGTTTGTTGGTCTCTTGCTCTGAACTTTGATGAACTCTGGCTGTGTAATTAGACCCCTGACTGAGAACATACTCACAATGTCTTAATTCAGATTAAAGATTCCTGTGTTCCCGTTAACTATTGTGTAACTATCCTAGAGGAATACACACACGTACTCGACTGCATGCTTAGACATCATTTAAAAAACATTTAGCCCGGGACTTTGCCATTGTACAGCTTCTTGTTCAGACTGGGCTGCTACTCATACAAAGCATGGGAAACAACTATGGTTAGCATTAGGTCAGCACCAGCTTCTCAACTAACTATCGTTAATGACAAACCTGTTTCTTATCCTGGTTGCAAACTGTTGTTTGGTATTGACTGTGGTTAGTCAAAACGTCAGTGTAGACATAATACTAATTATAATTATGCTTCAGACTGAAATGGAGGAAGGAATGCCTGCTTTTGTGATAGGGGAGGTGCACATGAACTCACAGGATAGTCAATTACATTTTTTGCAACAGAGCCAATACTGTCTCTCTGGGCTGATATGAAGCTGCTTCCCCCTTCTGGCCACATTCTTGAGCAGAAAAGGGCTGCCATGTGTCTGAGAAGCATAAAATTCCCATTGCAGGCTGATATAAACTCCTCATGTCATCCCCCAAGAAACACAAGGCCTTTGTAACATGCAGATTGGCTCTAAACTACATACTTGATGTCTCAACAGGAGTGTAATTCCAACTCCCTGTATCAGCCCTCCCCCCATCGTTTCTGTCTTGTCTGGATTAAGTTTCAGTTTAGCCCTCATAGTCACTGAATGCATACATTGGTTTAACAGTTATAGCTCACAAACTGGGGATGCTGGCTTAAGATCATTACAAAGGCTAGTTATCCCTCAGTATGCTTTAGCTATACTTCTGGACAGCTTTCTTCTGCCGTTAAAGAAATAAGGAAACAAAACCACTAATGCAGATGAGAATACTAACTGTACTTTAAAGCAATGCACTGAAAAGGCAAATGCCCAACCTAGAGCATATTAACACCACAGGCTTAACAACATTTTGTCCCCCACAGAATCATGGGAACTGTAGTTCTATAAGGAGGACTAAGGATGTCTCAGATTGATGCTCACCAAGCTTCACTTCCCAGGATTCTTTGGATGAACCACTGAATGTTAAATTAACATAAAACAAATATAGATGAAGCCCCCCAGGAGAGAACCTGGGGATGCTCGTTTATCTCAATTAATTAATCTGGATGTGATCTACTGTGTGTCTTGAGCTGATTCCTTCCTAGCTTGTCTGTAGCCCATCTGATCTTTCTCTCATATCTCTTTTTTCCTCCCAGAAAGGAAATACGGCCCTGCACATTGCAGCCCTGGCAGGACAAGAAGATGTGGTCCGGGAGTTGGTGAATTTTGGGGCAAATGTCAATGCACAGTCACAGGTAAGCCAGCTTCTTCCCAGAGAGGGGCCCTTTTAGTACTTCATCAGGCCAGCTTCAGGACTGGGATGGGGGGGGGGCTGTGCCAGAGTCTGGGCTGCTGTAACCGTCAAGAGACAGACAGGGGAAGGGCTTTATACAAACTGAGTGTTGTTCCCAAACAGCCTTTGCCATGTGTCTCCTGCAGCCAGCAAAGCCCCTGGCCAATTTATTACTTTTTTTTAAAGTGATTTCAGCTCTTGATGGTATAACTCAAGGGCAGCTTCACCATTTCCCCTGCAATTTAGCTATCCTGAGTGAATTAAGATACAAGATGCAGTTACAGAAAAGGATGAAGGAGCTATGCAACTCCATGCAAAGAACTGAGGAAAAAACAGCGTATGCGATGCAGAATTCAACATTCTGAACATATCTGCTTGATTGCTTACTTAAAACAAAAATGCTGCACATTTCTAATCATCATGGTTCTAAACATAAAATTAAGTAAGGTGATGGAGGAGTGCCTGGTGAAATTTCCAAAGCCAGAGAGGGGCTCTGTTCTCCAGGGCCAGCCCAAGGAATTTGGGCGACTTAGGCGAATGACTTTGTAACCCCCACATGCTGCAGGGAAGCCACCATCGCTTTCCTTTTCCCACCCCTACACTGTGAGGAAGCTTCCTCCTCCCTGCTACCATGGGGAAGCGACCCCCACTCATGCCAGTATCACTAGCGCTGGGGTTGTGTTTTGTTGCGATGCCATGCCTCCCAGCAGGGGCACTTGTTGTTGTTGTTCAGTCGCACAGTCGAGTCCGACTCTTCGCGACCCCATGGACAAGATCTCGCCAGGCCCTCCTGTCTTCCGACATTCTCTGAAGTTGGCTCAATTTCATGTTCATTGCATCGATGACACTGTCCAACCATCTCATCCTTTGCCGTCCCCGTCTTCTTTGACCTTCAATCTTTCCCAGCATCAGGGTCTTCTCCAGGGAGTGCTCCCTTCTCATTTGGTGGCCAAAGTATTTGAGCTTCAGTTTCATTATCTGGCCTTCCAGGGAACAGTCAGGGCTGATTTCCTTTAGGATTGACTGATTTGATCTTCTTGCAGTCCAAGGGACTCTCAAGAGTCTTCTCCAGCACCATAGTTCAAAAGAACCTACACCCAAAGGAGCAGGAAGGGAAGGAGGAAGACTCTCACCCCCACCAGAGGGAAGGAGCAGGCTCATGGTGGGCCGCACATGAGAGCCAGGAGTGCCATCTGGGCTGCTGCATGCTGCAGCATACTGCAATGCTGTGGGAAGGCAGGGGGGCACAGACAGGGCTGGGTTTGGTGCTCCTCCACCTCTGGTACCCTAGGTAATCACAGATGTGCTACCCCTGCTGTTTCCAAGGAGGTATAGAGGCACTCAGTCTTCTGCTTAGCTGAATGTTGATTTTCGAGATACTGAATCTTGCATCTAATAGTAATTGCTGTTCTCATGCTGTGGGCCACTGACTTAAAACCACTGTGGAGAAATACACATTAGCAAGTGAAACATAAAGTAATCAGCCATAAACCACACATACAGATATGCACACAGATGACACAGACAATATAAGAAGGAGAAAGTAACTCTGGAGACCCCCCCATGGCAGGCCTGCACAACTTTTAACCTGTCAGCCCCACACAATCACCAGCTACCTATGGTCACCCACCTCCTTAGCCTCTTGTTTTTTGCTGGCTACGCAGAGCCACAAAAAAACAGGGCAAGGGGTGAACATAAGAACATAAGAGACGCCAATGTTGGATCAGGCCAAAGGCCCATCCAGTCCAACACTCTGTGTCACACAGTGGCCAGAAATACCAGTGCCATCAGGAGGTCCAGCAGTGGGGCCAGGACATTAGAAGCCCTCCCACTGTTGACCCCCCCCCAGCACCAAGAAGACAGAGCATCACTTGCCCCAGAGCCCCTAGCTATACCTTGTGGCTAATAGCCACTGATGGACCTCTGCTCCATATGCTTATCTAATTCCCTTTTGAAGCCATCCATGCTTGTAGCACCCACCACTTCCTGTGGCAGTGAATTCCAAGTGTTAATCACTCTTTGGGTGAAGAAGTACTTCCTTTTATCCATTCTAACCCGACCGCTCTGCAGTTTCATAAACACAGTTTTCCCACAAAATATCCTTAGCTGAATTCTCTCAGCTGAAAGCAAGTAAAAGAAACCCACTCACCACTCTCACAGCTCTCTCTCCTGCTCCTGCTCAGAGCTCAGCTGGTGAGTTTTTAGTTTGAGCACCCAGCAGGCTCTGGTTCTTGGCTCCTAGTTTATAATATCTGCAACCCTGCTGAATACTGAACGGCTTTACAATACTATCATCAAAAGCAAATGAGGAGGGCTCCCATCCAATTAGACAATCTGTAATTCATGAAGCATCTGCCTTTTTAACCAGTTAATCAATTCCTTACATTTAATTAGAGTTACATATTACTGACGCCTCTCCTTCGGAAACATTGGAGGAAGTGTGAGATATCATACAACCTTTTTCTAAGAAGTTACCACTCAATGTCAAAAGGAAAGACCATCTTAAGGTTTTTCTTTGCATCTTTTGGAAGTAACACACAAGAACCAAAATAGATTCAAAACCCAGCACTGTTTGCCCTTTACTCCCAGATTTGCCAATTAAAATTGCCACCCATTGATTAATACATTTTTTTTAAAAGGAAGTTGAGCCTGACTCAGAAGATAGTTACTGGGGCTTTAGTAGTTGACCTACTATAATGTTAGTTGATTAATCTGCTGGTGTAAAGCTTGCAGCCATAGTAATTTATCTTGGGGGCTTGAGTCACTGGGGCCCAAACCTTATGTATTCGCCTTGTGTGCTCCAGGGTTATTCTCACCAGCTTTGCTCTTTCAGCTGTCTATCCTTTCACACGTCACCTCCCGTGCCACTGCTGGGGGAAGGCATCAAGAGGTTTCTCTGTTCTGGTTAGATGTCTGCAGGGCATCTCGGTTCCTAACGGGAGCCCTATCATCATTTGGCAAAGGAGCCTCCTGCTGGCTATATGTTAGGTATACAGCCTATCGGCTACAGTCTGCTTCTGTGTATTTGGATTACATAAGGAGGTGTCTGAAGGTCAAATGAGCGCAAGGGAGATGGAGAGAAACAGGGCTGTAAAGCGTTCAGGGAGGGGAGATGAAGAATGACAGGCTTAGGGGAGGCCTAAGAGGGCAAGCTCTCTATTTTCAGTACCAGATCGCTGTCAGTCATTCTGGCTGAGATGAGCAAGCAAACAAGTCAGCCAGCCATCCCATCCCTTTTGGTCCTGTTTGCAATTTTATATTTTTGAGTCCTTTTCCTAAAGGAAGAAAATTTGAAGTGCTTTTATTGGGTGGCATAAACATGAGCTCTAGAATGCAGCCTTTCTGCATAAGCTGGTGCTGCTTTTGGTAAGCAGGTGAATGAACATCTGGCAACAGCATCCTTTGGGTTTGATCTGTGCCATCTGGTGCAATCCTGCTTTGTGTTAATATTAGGAAGTTTTCTTTCTCCCCAGATAATGTTATAGCTCCTGGCTGGGCATGGTCTGAGTGAGGAAGTGGGATTCAGAACAGGCAGGGCTATTACAGGAATGCACAGGAATGGAGTTCCGGCTGGCTCCCAAGTTGGCCACGCCCAGCAGGAACTCATTAGCATAATAGGCCACACCCAACAGCAGAAACCAGGTAAAGAGAACAAGAAGCAAAAGATGGGTGTGGCTGGATGACCACACTTCTGGTAACATGGGGGTGTGGCCTAATATGCAAATGAGCTGTACTGTCAGGGGTGTGGCCTAATATGCTAATGAGCTCCTGCTGTTGGGTGTGGCCTATTATGCTAATGAGTTCTTGCTGGGCTTTTTCTACAAAAAAAAGCCCTGAGAACAGGTGTATTATCAGTTTCTCCTAGAGTTACCTCCTCTGGCTTGGGAGATTCCTGGAGATTTGGAGACTGTGCCTGGGGAGTGTGCGAAGGAAAGAGAGCTCAGCAGGGATATGGTACTGTTGTATATCCACCCTCTGAAGCTGCCATTTTCTCCAAGGGAACTGATCTCTGTAGTCTGGGGATCAGCTGTAATGCTGGGGGAACTGCAGACTCCGGCTAGAGGTTGGCAGCTCTCGACTTTCTCTTATTCTGTTTGGACTGTCCCTGTGGGAAATCCAAATGGCATCATGCATGTGCAGCCAGGATATACTCCTGAGCAAGCCCCTCTGAAAAGTGCAGGCCCATATGACCCCAGCTTGGGGTTCCTGTCAGTAAGAGCAGAGAAAAGGCAATTCAGAGAATGTTTTCCCCACTGCAGCAATATCACCAAATGTTATTTATTAATTATTTTTACTTCATTTATACTCCTGATTTTGTCCCAAATCATCATTTGTTTACTTCTGATGAACTCAGTGGGAATCTCTGGTAATGGAGTTTGCTTTTAACTGCAGAAGACTGTCTTCGTTTTGAGTTGTCACATTGAAGTGTGACAAGGAAATAGTGCCCCAAAACGCTATTCTCTGTGAGAATATATGTATACGCGCACACACCCTTTTTAGGGGATGAAAAGCATTTGCAATATTTTTTCCTCAAGTTTTGAAGTTCCCCTGTTCTTGTGGGTGGATGTTCAGGCCCAGTCAGAGCGGCATGGAGTGTTTCAGGAGCTCAGTGCACAATATAATGTATTTCAACAACAAAGATAATTTTTTAATTTATTTAGGAATATTAACAGGAGTTAAAATATTGGGGAAACAAATCCTGACTGACTGAGCTATCAATTATACATTTATTTAAAAACTGATTTATCTATATCCTAGGAAGAAAATCAAACTGTAGCTTCCCTTCAAAATCTGAACCCACCTTCCCACTCTCCCCTCAAGGGAACACAAAGTGGAGTTGATCAGTTTTGATGCACTTTTTACTTCAAGTGGGCCCACTCACTGGCTTGCAGTTGCTGACTGTATAGTCCACTGTCTGGGGGGTTGTGGTGGGCTTGATATCTTTTCAGTCCCTTCATAGCTCCTTCAGGGAATTTCCTCTCATTTTTTCCTTGCCACCAACTCTCCAACTCTTTTCCAACTGTCACTGCATCGCCTGTCATTCACCCTCCAGTATTCTCTCATCACCCTAGCAACCTGAACCTCCCAGAACCACCTGCCCCATCCGCATTTGGCCACTCACTATGTAAGGTTCCTGACACATTTTATCGGGGAAATATCAGCAGTGGCCCTCGCCACACACACAACCAATCAGTTTCATGCTGTTCTACTCGTCCCCTTTGCTAGAGCAGTGGTTATTGTGGGCAGCTGGAAGTGAAAGTTCTGATTCTCTGTTTGCAGAAAGGCTTCACGCCCCTGTACATGGCAGCACAAGAGAATCACCTGGAAGTTGTCAAGTTCCTGCTGGAGAATGGGGCCAACCAGAATGTGGCCACTGAAGTGAGTGCCTCTCCCCGTAGCCCAGATATTTGTGCTTCATGTTCCATAGGCAGCCTCCGTATGGTGCAAACCTTTTCACTCACTATGTGTGTTTCTCCCTCTCCCATCTATGACAGGACGGCTTCACGCCACTAGCGGTGGCGCTTCAGCAGGGCCACGAAAATGTTGTGGCCCACTTGATTAACTATGGGACAAAGGGCAAGGTGCGCCTTCCGGCGCTGCACATAGCTGCCCGCAATGATGACACGCGGACGGCTGCTGTGCTCTTGCAGAATGACCCCAATGCCGATGTCCTTTCCAAGGTATGCGGTCTGTCAGGTGTAATCTGTGGTACGTCTGGCTCTGAGCTGTGCCTTTGGGAGGTGTGGCCCCTATTGGGGTGATGTGTAGCTTTTCACACTGCGATCCTAAGATGAGTGTGATGCTGTCACTGAGTGTGTCTTCAAGGTGCAAAACTGCTTTATTTTGAGGGTGGGGCAAAGCAAGTTTTGTTCCAAGGGTCCTTTAGAACAGAGAGAATTCTGAATGTGTTCCTCAGAGCTCATGCTGCAGTCCCAATTGATTTGACAGAGACAGAGAAAGACCTAGCCCATCTCAGTGGGTGAAAACAGCTCCTCTTTTATTTGTCTGTCTGTTCAGTACATTTTAATCCTGCTCTTCCTCCAAGGAGCTCAGAGCGGCTTCTTCCTTTTTATCCTCACAACAGCCTTGTGAGATAGAATAGCAGTACAGGATTACTGGCCCCAAGTCACTCAGCAAGTTGCATGGCAGACTGAGGATTTGAATGTGGGTCTCTCAGGTCTTAGTCAAATCACTACTTCACACTGGCTTTAATTGCATGCAAGTGAAGGGGGGCACTTCCTACCGGTTATTGATTACTGGGTTAGGGTCCTTGACCTTTCCTTATAAACCTTAAAGCAAGATTTAGAAAAAAAACAAATGAACATACACCCATATTATGCTGTAGCTTGGGTCAATGCAGAAAGGATGCAAATCCTTTATTGTCATGCCCTTTAAATGTAAACATTAAAAAACAACTAACAGAAGGTAAGGGTTCACATTTGAGGTCTCAGTGCAATTATGGATGCATTTATATGTTCCTCTTCATCCCCAGAGCTTAGGGTTCCAAGATGGTCTCCCATCCCCAAGTACTTTATGGGGTCAGTCTTGCTTAGCTTCAGCAGTTAGAACTGTGCCTTGGGCCTTTCAGGCCATTCTGAAGTCTAATGAAAAATTCTGTAAGAGACTTGATTCCATTTTGAAGCACTCTCAGTGTGGGCCTGCCAGTGTGGATGCCAGGGCTGCTTTCTCAGTCGGTTTACTGCCTTGATTTTCTATCTCCCATGGCCTCCCCTCACAAATTCTTTCCCACAGACTGGTTTTACCCCACTGCACATTGCCGCTCACTACGAGAACCTCAATGTGGCGCAGTTATTACTGAATCGTGGAGCGAGCGTCAACTTCACTCCCCAGGTAAGCACAGAGTCTTCTCCTGACACTGGCAGGCCTTAGACTTTGGTCCTGTGATCACTGACACAGGCGTGGTGGGGCCTTACATCTTGTTTGGTGCTACTGCAGCCTACAGTTTGGGGGATCCCATAACTGAATGCTTCTCAGTTTGGTGCAGTGGTTAAGTGCAGAGAGCCAGTTTGGTGTAGTGGTTAAGTGCGCGGACTCTAATCTGGGAGAACCGGGTTTGATTCCCCACTCCTCCACTTGCAGCTGCTGGATGACCTTGGGCAAGCCATAGTTCTGTCAGAGCTGTCCTTGAAAAGGAGCAGTTTCTGTCAGAGCTCTCTCAGCCCCATTTGTGCCTCCAAAAGAACACTAAAAAATTCTTATTTAGAACAGTTGGCCTTTGCTGTTTTCTAAGGCATTTTACCTTGCCTGGCTCTTTGGGCTGCTTGGGCCACTGGAATTTTGTACCTCCGATAACCCTGCCTGTCATTTCACAACTGCAGTCTGCAGTAGTATGGCTGCATGATGCCCTTATAAGTACATTATGGTGGAGTCTACCATCTTATTGAGAAGAACTAGGTTACAGCAGGAGAACCTCAACTCTAGGACTAGGGTTGCCAGGTCTGGGTTGGAAAATACCTGAAGACTTTGGGGGTGGATCCAGGAGAGGGTGGGGTTCAGGGAGGGGAGGGGCCTCAGCATGGCACAGTGCCACAGAGTCCACCCTTCAAAGCAGCCATTTTTCTCCAGGGCAGCTGATCTCTGTCAGCTGGAGATCTCCAGGTCCCACCTGGAGTCTGGCAACCCTATCTAGGATATTGCATTAGGCTCGTCCCCCCAAGGGCAGTCCGTCTTGTACCTTTTTCAACTGTTAGGCCTCTTCCTGGTTCCATCCAAAGAAAGAACCAGCCTCTGAGAGGAAAAAACCGTTGCTGTGATTGTGGAGTTTCTCTTCTTATCAGCCAGTCTGTCCATTTGCTTTTCTTAATGCCTCCTGCTAGGTTTGATCCACAAGATATCATATTTGATCAATGAAAAGGTCATCTCAGTGTGCAGCTGCAGTGAAAAAGGCAGACCCCACACTAGGGGTTATTAGGGAAAGGACTGGGGGGAAAGTTAGTGTCATAATTGCCTGTTATAATTCTATATATAGATAGATTTTATAGCTGTTCCACCTTGGTAAGGGTATTATAGAACTGCAAAAGGTGCAGAAAAGGGTAACCAAAATGATCAGTGGTCTTAAGGCACTTTCTTCATGAAGAAAGGGTAAAATGCTATATCTCTATTGAGAGAGAGAGAGAGAGAGAGAGAGAGAGAGAGAGAGAGAGAGAGAGAGAGAGAAGAAGAAGTAAAGTGAGAAAGCTATTCTATGCCTTGTGGCATGCTAGGGATCACTCAGACTGACTGGCAGTAGATTCAGAACAGTCAAATGAAAATTCTTCATCAAGCAATGCATAATTAACTTAAGCAGGCAGCTGCCCCAAGATGTGGTGATGGCCACGGACATTAAGTGGACAGACACATTCATGAAGGAAAGTTCATGAGAGCCAAATAGAACATTGATGCTGAGCAGCAGTATACCTCTGAATGCCAGCTGCTGGGGAACAAGAGCAGGGGATGGCTCTTGCCTTTATATCCTGCTTATGAGCTTCCGAGAAGCATCTAACTACAGGAAACACCCTAGCGATAATGCATGTTTCACTTCTGCAGTCCTCAGTGGGCCATCCCCAATGGTCTCCTCCTGGACAGCAGTAGAACAAGATGAAGAGGGTCTTGGTCTGATGCTGTAGGCTCAGCGGGCCCTTCAGCCATCCACAGTCCTTGCGTATCTGCCCAACCTTGTTGGGAGCTGGTACCATGCAAAGATGGATATATCAGTCCTAGCTCCTCTGCAGGAAGGAACATGAGCCACGGTCCCTGCTTATCCTCTTCTCAGTAAAACAGCAGATAAGAAGTTCCAACTTCACTCCCTGTCCACAGTTTCCTGTAAGAAAAGGCTGGGAAGAGACACATGCGTAGTCTTAAACCAGAGTACTGCTAGAAGGGCCATAGTGTTAAAACATATTTCTGTATGCAGAAAGTCCCAGTTCTTAGTACCTCCAGTTTAAAAGTATATTAGTTACCTGATTTTTGCCTGGGACATTTGGAGCACTTCTATCAGTCAGGGGAGATGATACTGGGCAAGTCAACAGTGTGACTCAGCTTCATATGTTCTCCTCTCTGCTCTCCCAAATTGCAGAATGGCATCACCCCACTGCACATTGCTTCCCGTCGTGGCAATATCATCATGGTGCGCTTACTGCTTGACCGAGGAGCTCACATTGAGACCCGTACCAAGGTAAGACATATTTGGGCTATTCTAGTCCAATGCCCATGATGCAGTGGGGCCCCTGACAAAGGCTGCATAGGCTTCACTGATATCGGGGATATGGACAGGGAAAGGCAGTGCAATTAGAATGGCAACAGCAGAAGAACTCTTGCAGTGGATTACCTGGAACACAAAGGCCACGAGGAACCTTTTTTCGTGTGGAACTCATAAATAATGCATCCCCTTCCCACATACATGTTTATTCCACAATCACACTGTATCATGGGTTTTGTTATCTACATATAAATCATTGGAAGTGATAGTTCCTATATTTCATATTGTGAGAATGTAGAGTGCAATTGGTGAAATGCCATTTGGCCATATGAGCCTGTACCACCTGTAGTCCAAACATAGCCTTATTTCAGTGATGGTCACATGTCAAACCAGAGTTCTGTGATTGATTATTTTTTATTATTTATTTATTTACATTGCATTTATATACCGCCCATGACCCCTAATGGGTCTCAGAGCAGTTTACAGTGTACTGCTACTAGTATAGTTGCAGTAGTTAACCTACCTAGGGCCACAGATTTTTAGGGGGGCGGGGGAACTTCCCTACCGACACCCTTGTTGGCGGTGCGTTCTCTCTTCTTTCTGGCGGGGTATGCTGGCGTCCTCGGCTGACCGGCACCACCTCAGGCGGCTCGATGTTTTTTGTTTTTTTGGTGTTTTTTTTTTAAAAAAACGCTCCGGATATTTTATATGGCAGTGAAAAGCTTTCTGTAGGCGAGGGAATGTGGATGAGGGCTGTAGCATACATGAACTGTTTCCCTTATTGAAACCCCCCCCATACCTTAAGCTCTGGTAGGAAAAAAAGACATACACAGCTGTATATACCAGTCATTTTTCCCTGCTAAGCTTACAAGCTGCTGTGGGGAGGAGGCCTTTTTATTGGGGAAACAGTACTATTGGGGAGATTTAATCCCCCCTCCTGTCCCCAGTGCCACAGCCCTTATCCAGTTTGCCCCCTCCACAGCTCTTTTTAAATTTTATTAGGTGCCCAAGCCCTGGAATTCCATTATAATATGTAATTTGGCCCTGAGAACTAGGCATGAGTGGGCACAGTCAGGTACCAAACACCAGCATTAAAGTTTAGACTTACTGGCATGCAAGTACCATCATAACATTGGGGCAAGGCATGGCCAAAAAATGGGTGGGGTTGGCACTAAATGGGCATGGTTAAAGGAGGGCAGGCGGGTCTCCAAAGCTCAAGACACAAAAGTGCCTGCGAGAATTTTTAAAAGATTATTCCTGGCTGAATCACTGGCTCTCATACGATCATTATGCCTTATTTCTGCAGGACGAACTGACACCATTGCACTGTGCAGCCAGGAATGGACATGTGCGAATTGCTGAAATCCTGCTGGACCATGGTGCTCCCATCCAAGCAAAAACCAAGGTGGCGGGCAGAACAGGGATAATGGAGGGAGGGGGTAAAGCAATAACCTTGCAAGGGTACAGGAGATTTTTCTCTCTCTGCTGCATCCTCCCTCTGGGTACTGCATAGGGTATCTGTTCCCCAGCTATTGAATTCAGCCCCCGCCCCCACAACATCCACCCTTTCTCCATACCAGCCAGTAGGGCCCACACCAACTAAAAGCAAGGAGGAGTGAGAGTGACTATCTGGATCTTGGAACAAGGACTTGTTTTCCTGAAATGCTGGGCGTTGATTTAAGCCTGTTAAAAATTATTATTACTACTTTCCAGCAAATAGCCTGTTATTATCATTTTTATTTATTTAAAACATTTTTATGCCACCTGCTCTCCCTGATCAGGGTTCACAAGGTGGCAAATATGAAAAGCATTAAAACATACGAGCAATTAGAATGCATTTAAAAATTATAAAATATTTCAATTAAAAGTGGATAAACAACACTAGAAGGAGGGCCAGTAAATGTTATTGGGGGTATGCCAGATGAAACAAAAAAGTCTTCACCTACTGGTAAAAGACACTGATAGAGTGAGACAGACAAAACTGCCTGGGGTGGGATTTGGTGCCACGACCAAAAAGGCCTTTTTTCAGGTTGCCACCTGTCTGGCTTTAGGTTATTATTATTACTAGAACAGATAGTGTGTAGAGAAACATTTGCATGTTACAAGAATCCCTTTGTGTGTGCACGCGCGCGCATGCACTCTGCATGTGGGTGGGTGTGCCTTCATGTGGAAAGCCTTTATTCAGAAAAAGACATTGCACCTTCCCTGAGCCCTGCTACCCGCCATCATAGGTAGAACTTTGGTTTTGCCCTCACTGTGACTGCCCCCCACCATGCAGGGTTTTACTTTGCAGTTCACTCTAGTGGGGAAACCATTCCTTTTTATGGGAGAAAATAAAGGGTTTGCTCAGGCAAAGGGGGTGAAACCTATCCTTAATGACCTTGTCCTGTGAAACCCAAGTCTGATCCTGTTTCCATAGTTGCATCTTAGCTTCTGTTGCTACTGGGCAGTGTCCAAAGACTGACATTTATGCAGAGAGATAATTTGCTATATAAACTCTATATGTGTACCTGGCACTTTCTGGAGAAAGACAAACAAAAGACAGGTCCCTGTCCCTGAGGAGTTCATTCTCTGAATTTAAACAGGGGAGGGAAAGACAAAGGTAATGGATGGATGAATTCAAACAGAAGGAAATGCTGAGTTGTATAGTCTGGCATTGTTTCAGTTAGGTATGAGGACTGAACAGCTAAGCCAGGGGCTTCTTGGAAGAATTTTCTTTTTAACTGGAGTTAGAAGAAAGAGGGCAGACTGAGGCCACATAAGTTTCTAGTGGCGGCCAAGGGTGACCCCTGAGCCTAATTCACCCCCTATCAAAGTTGCCTCCAGCTGCAGGCCCTGCCCAGTGTTCCAGCCAGCAGCACGTGCCTGGCTACGTAGTCCTTGACCTTCATTGGATGAGGTGAGGCTCTAACTGTGCCTTTCTTTTCCCCAGAACGGCCTGTCCCCCATCCACATGGCCTCCCAAGGGGATCACTTGGATTGTGTCCGGCTACTGCTTCAGTACAATGCCGACATTGATGACATCACGCTAGACCACCTGACACCACTGCACGTAGCTGCTCACTGTGGCCACCACCGGGTGGCTAAAGTCCTCTTGGATAAGGGTGCAAAGCCCAATGCACGGGCCCTGGTGAGTGGGGAAGTCTTGGTTGGAGAGGGAAGACCTAGTTTCCTGTCTCTGCCATGGAGCTGACAGGTCCTTCTTCATCTGCATCTGCAGAATGGCTTCACCCCACTTCACAT
>NW_015164186.1:1607044-1683624 GCF_001447785.1 Gekko japonicus
CTCCATTGATGCAGTCACTGAGGTAACTTGGAGCTCCATATTTGTGAGAGAAGAAGGTTTCAGCACATTACATAATCCTGTTTTTGGACAGCCCGCATACAGAAGGACTGTGCAGCTAACATGTATGTAGAGGGAGCGTACTAGTTCAGAGAAGCCCGATAGTGTTAGATTTTGGAAGCTAAGTGGGGTTGGCTGTGGTTAGTATTTAGATGGGAGACCACCAAGGAAGTCCAGGGCTGCTATACGGAGGCAGGCAATGGCAAAACACCTCTGAAAGCTTATGGGATCACTGTAAGTTGGTTGTGACTTGATAGCACTTTCCAGAGGGAAAGTGCATACAGGGAGAAGCAGGATTGCACCTTCTCACCCCATTTTTAAATGCACTCAGAAGAGGGGCAAGGCTATCGGGCATCTTCCCCCCCCACACACACACATTGCACAAATATGTATAATCCATACTGCTGTAAGATTATATTTCTTTTGTGAGCAGGTCTTCAGCCAAGGTCCAAAGGAAGTCCCTCAGCTGACACCCTGTCAGCTCTCTCAAGGAAAACTCTCAGACCTGGTTGATGTACAAGGTGGAGATGAGGTGGTAGAATGAGCTTCACCACTGTAAGCTGCAGGCAGAGGATCACGACGTAGAAAGCCTCCCCTATGTTAAAAGTTCCCAGTAAACACAAGAGTAGCACAGCAAACAAGGAGAAGAGGGATAGAACTTTTTCTCACTATTGTGTTAATTTTTTTCAAAACTGGAATTTTAGAAATGTAAATATGGAGATCTGTCTCCCAGGTTGGATTCACAACTAAGGGAAACTTCTTAGCCTATAAGGCAGTGTGAAGAATGTTTTATGGCCTGTGAACTGATTGCAGAATTTATGTTGACTGCCATCTGCCATTAAACAGATGAATTGATTGGTGGGGGCATTATATTCCAATAGCTGTCTTATCTGGGCTTGTAGAAGTTGTTTCTGAGATTGTCTTGTGCTGGGTACATAAGAAAAGCCTTGCTTGATTAGGCCCTGCATCCTAGTTTCCTACAGTTGCCAACCAGAAACTTCTAGGAAGCTCACAAGTAGGGCATGAAGAAAACACCCCTTCCCCTTTGTTTGCCCTCCTTCCCCCCATTCAAAAATACACTGCCGCTGAACATGCAGGTTCCATTTTGCTATCTTTCCTAAACAAATTTGTACCAAGGCATCTCAACACCACACACAGGTTTCTAAATCAGGCCTCCGTGACATGACCCATTTCAGTAAAGATGCCTTTTGAGGTCTTGAAGGAAGCGTGAGGTAACTTCACTTAATTAACAAAGGCAACCGATCCTTATTGGCCATGCTTCGTATTTCCCATTTCATTCCTCATTACAGCCACACACTAGAACCAAAACTGCCTGAGAAAATAGAGCGTGGGTGGGTTGCTACAGATTTAGTGTGTGTGTGGGGTATTGTGAAGAGGATTAACTTTCTGCATTCAGCTATCCAGAAGACCTGACTAGGCCCCAAGAACCTTGTATTCACTGTCCTCTTTTGTTCACAGTCTGGCCTGACCCCTCTGCATGTGGCCTCTTTCATGGGACACCTTTCTATAGTGAAGACCTTGTTACAACGTGGAGCATCTCCCAATGTTTCCAACGTGGTGAGTCAGTAGCGGAGCAAAGACATGGACGGAGCTCGCGTAAAAGTAGATCCTGTGTTCCAGCAGAGGAGTGCCCAGGTCTTTGGGAATCCCAGCTGGATTTGGGTTGAGGCTTTAAGCAATAAAATCCTTGCCATAGAGAGAAGTCAGGATGTGGTGGTATGCTGTAACTGTATGATAAGGGGTGTGGGACTAGAATGCTTCCACTGAGGAGGTTGAATTGTGTTGCCCTAATTCCATCACACAAATTAGAGGTTCTGAAACATTCAGCCCCCCTCTTTTACTTTCGACTGCATTCCAGTAGCCCCCTTTCTACCCCACTACCAAACTGACAATAAAGATTGCATATTTAAACTCCTCCATTTTTTTTTAAAAAAAACAAGGTTTTGGAAGGTAGGGAAGAGTGCTGCGACAAAAATGAAAATGAAAATACCAGCTGTACAAATTGTCTCTGGATTTCAGCCCGTGAAGTACAGATGGCAGCAATCTCAAAGAAAAATAATGTTGCTCTGTGGTAAAATAAGCAGCAGCTTAACATGTGAACTAGGGTTACCATATTTTGAAAAGCAGAAAAGAGGACATATTTCCCAACTGACTGCTTCAAACAAGTGATCACTATGACAAATCTCATTCTTAAAATCTCATTTTAAATAACCCTACTAGTTAAGCTGTGATCATTGCTACTAACTAGAAGTATTCCTAACCTTCCAATCCAAAAAGAGGATATTTTCATCAGGTTTTTTTTTTAAAAAAAAAAGAACCCAAAACAGGACAGACACCAAAAAAGAGGACATGTCCTCTAAAAAGAGGACACCTGGTAACCCTAACATAAGCACATCCCTCCAGCTTGAATCCTTCCATAGGGTGTCATGGAGAAGAAAGATCGGCTTCACATAAACACACACACATTTCAGACAATGCTGAATTCTCACTGACGTGGTGAGCCTATGCCACTTTCAGACCTCGAGCACGTGTGGGCTCATATGATTGACTCTTCCCCTTGAATTGTTAAAATCCCTGCACATAGAGGACTAATAGGTCAGGAAGAAGGCTAGGTCAGAATCCTTCCTCTTAACCTCCAGTTTTCTATGTGAATAGATCAGCCCCCACATGAAACCTAAAGTGGTACAGCCCACAACCACCATTGTGAACTAGGCCAGCTTGCTAGTTCTTTGGTGAGCTGCTGTTATTTTTAAACCAATTACACTCAGGCTTTTTGAAGTGGGGCTCACTTCTAAACTTTACCTTTTAGGACTCACTAAATCGGGGGGGGGGGGGGTTGAGCCGTCACTTCAGTCGGGTATATTGCCATAGAGTCCACCTTCCAAAGCAGCTGCTTCCTCCAAGGGTATTGATCTCGGTGGTCTGGAGATCGGTAGTTGGTCTAGATCTCCAGTCCCCACCTGGAAGTTGCCTGGCCTGGAGTCGCAACCCATTCTGGATTCATTACTCACAGTTTGAGAACTATGGCTTTAAACAAGTTCTAAGCACAGATTCCTGATTTCAAAGTTTCTATCTTATGTTTTAGCCTAAGCTGCCAACAGAAAATTCAACAAGGATTAAATAAAATGGAAACATAAAAGAGAATAAAACCAAAATGAGACAACAGTGCTGTAGCTTTGAAGAATTCAAAAGATTAAACAATCACAAGAATCCTCATAAAATGTGCCGCTTTAAAAATAATGTCTTTGATCATATCATGCAGAATGTTCCTTCTGCCAAAATATCTTGCTGCCCCCTATTGACATATGAAATATCACTTTTGGTGTTGGGGACTGGGACTGGTGGAAGCAGATTTGCCTCCTAAACAGAGTTACACCCTTCTAGGACCATAGACTTCAATGGACTTAGAAGGGTGTATCTTTGTTTTCTACGGGCAGGGAGATGTTTCTGTGAGGAAGTCATGCCAGTTCTGCCTCATCACCTGTTTTAGTTAGGTTCAGATCTTTGTACTGGTGGGTAGAAGAATCTTATTTATTTATTTATTTTTATTGGGCCTATATCCTGCCCTACCCCACATGTAAGCTCAGTCGAACTGGGTTCTGATGCTAGGACAGGGCCTTTTGCCAACCAATGACACTCTCTGGATTTGTTTACTATGCAGAAGGTGGAAACACCTCTTCACATGGCAGCCCGAGCTGGACACACCGAGGTGGCTAAATACCTACTCCAGAACAAAGCCAAAGTTAATGCCAAAGCTAAGGTGAGTGCCCTCTGGTGGCTAGTAATAATCCCCCCCCCTGAATTGATGACATTGTGGATGGGCTGTGCTTCTTTGTAGGGATTCACTGTACAACTCCAAAGTTCATTACTCACACGGGGTTTGGTGTTCTCATAATTTCATTTTCATTATCATGCAGTCAAGCTTCCATCCTTCGTATCTGCAGAAAACATTTAAAACATCGGGCCAGGGGAATTTTTGGTCAGAGTGGATTCTTAGTTGTGAGACAGGTGGATTCTGTAAAATAAGCCAATAAATGCAAATTGATTTGCATAATTTGTT
Source organism: Gekko japonicus (assembly GCF_001447785.1). Classification (NCBI taxonomy): domain Eukaryota; kingdom Metazoa; phylum Chordata; class Lepidosauria; order Squamata; family Gekkonidae; genus Gekko; species Gekko japonicus. The sequence goes on from NW_015164186.1 coordinate 1,611,183, forward strand.
CTGTGCGCAATATTTGTTTTTTGGGTTTTTTTTGAGCCCCCCGAAGGAGATTTTTTTATTTGCATTTTCTATAAACTACAAACTGTAAAACTACAACGAAAAAAGGGTAGAGTAAAGAAAACCTTCTAAAAACCCTAGAGATGGTGGTCATACATACAGTTTACAAATTTAGCTTTAAGCTCATATATGTTAAGTAAGATTTCATTGAATATGGTTAACTGCTTAATATTTAAATTCAGGAATACTTAAAACACTACCATAACTGACTTCATAAAGATGAATGCAAGAGTAAATTCTAAAGCATAGGAAAAGAAAAAATTCCCTAAAAGTTCCAGAGTACAACAAACTATTTTCCCCCTTTTTCCCCACAAAAGGTAGCTTGATTTTGGGGCATTTGGGGCAATATTTGGAATTTCATGGAGGGAGGGGAGAATTGGCACAAATTACTGGCTCTCTAGCTGTTGTCAGGCTTATGTGATTCTATGCAAATGAGCCAGTCGCAGAATCCTGATTATCTTGACTCTGAATATGGGTTTTGGTTGGTGCAAAATTTCAGTAGCATTTTTAAAAACATAGCCCTGCCATGTGAACATCTCTTGAATGAGTCCCACAGTCTTGCTTTTGTCCAAAGTTCAGCCCTGTGCCATCTGAGCATTTTTTTTTAGGCGACTACCTCCATGGAGCCAGGCTAAGAGACTCTCTTGTCACCCACCGCAGGATGACCAGACACCATTGCACTGTGCTGCTCGCCTTGGACACTGCACTATGGTGAAGCTCTTGCTAGAGAATGGCGCTGACCCCAATCTGGCCACGACAGCTGGGCACACGCCCCTGCACATCACTTCACGCGAGGGCCATCTGGACTGCGCCTGTGCCCTCCTTGAAAAGGAGGCATCACAGATGGCCATGACCAAGGTAGGGGAAGAATGGGCACTGGGGTCTGTTTCCTCCCAACCTCATTGCTTTCATTTTTGTCCTCTCCCAGGGTACGCAGGGTTGGCCAAAGCTTTATAAGTCCAGAGCCTCTAGGCTGCTAGTGGCCCTTTCCTAATTCTTTGCAATGATTTATTTATTTTTTTATTTTTTTATCATTCAATTTATATCCCACTCGAACCTCGAAGGGTCTCTGAGCGGCTTACACACAATCATTGGTTCCTAACTAAGGCCACAATGATGGTGTGGAAATTGCTGCTGTATAGCAAATCACCCTGCCCAGGAGGATGGGAGATAATCAATCCTGTCAAGAGCAGACAGACTTGCTGAAGACAGTTTTTATGGCCTACCTACACAAGATGTTTGTTGACAATTCAAGTGTTGGGGTTCTCCTGTTCAGAAAAACCACTCCCTGGGTTGGGAGGATGGGGAAGGCAGAAGCCTCTTCTTCTTCTGCACTGTGGTCCTGATCTGAATGGGGCCCGATGGCTCTTGAGGAAATAAGTTGCTGCCGTCTGACTGTGGGGAACACAAATCAGACTAGGAGAACCTGGCCCAGCTTGTGGGCAAACATCTCATGTAACTCAGGCCAATAAGAGCTGAAGACAGTGAAATAAAAGTATCTTTGGCTTTGGTATATTTCTGCCCTCCATAATTTCTGCAAGTCTGCAACATCATTTTTAAAAAATCACAGAACTTGTGAGTGAAGACAATAAGGCAGGGGTCCCTAACGTTTTTCAGCCTGTGGGCGCCTTTGGAAATCTGATATAGCGTGATAGATGCAGCCACCAAATGGCAGCCACAGGAGGCAGAGCCAGACTTAAAATGGCTGCCATGGCATTCCTTCAGTCACACGGCGATGATCCATGTGTTGCGGTGGCAGCTGCTGCCAAATCAACGCTTTAAAAAAATCTGCACAGCCAATCGGATTTCCAGTGGCCAAACAGTAGCCTTGCCGGGCAAAAGCCCCACCTGGCCCTGCCCACTTTCTAAAAACAGTTGGTGGGTGCCAGGAAGGCTGTTGATGGGCACCATGTTGGGGACCCTTGCAATAATAATAATAATAATAATAATAATAATAATAATAATAATAATAATGATTATGGTTTTATAGCCCGCCCTTCACTACCCGAAGAAGTCTCAGGGTGGCTTACAATCTCCTTTCCTTTCCCTTCCCCGCAACAGGCACCCTGTGAGGTAGGTGGGGCTGAGAGAACTCTTTCGAGGACTGCTCTTGAGCGAACAGCTCTGAGAGAACTTGTAACTGACCCAGGGTCACACCAGCAGCTGCATGTGGAGGAGTGGGGAATCAAACCCGGTTCTCCAGATTAAAGTCCGTGCTCTTAACCATGGCTACACCAAACCAAAGGGAATAAGCATAAACTTTGGTAGCAGCAAGGCCTTTATCTGCCTTCAATTTTTAGGGTGTTTCTCTGCTGCTGAGTTACAACATTTTCTTGATGCCGACAAACTAGTTTTACATCATCTCCCTCTTACCCAGGAAATCTTAGGAGCTGCAATCATTTGAGGCAGATTAGGGATACTCTGAAAGAATTCTCAGCAACATCACCAAGCTGTGGTGGTCATAGTGCTATTAAAACTAGTATTGGTTTGTCATAGAGCCGTGTCCTTTTGCTAGAGGCTCCAGGGCTTTTTTTCTGGGGGTACGCACCGGAACAGAGTTCCAGAACCTCTTCAGGAAAATTCTTTTTAAAACGCTTAAAAGCCCATGAGTTTTCAGTATACAGACTGAAAACTTCATTTCCCTCTTGAGAGTTCTGGCACCTCTTTTTCCAAAAAAGAAAGAAGGGGGGGTGGGGAAGCCCTGGCTAGAGCTGTTAGTTTAGCACTGCCTCCAAAGGCAACAACTAGGTGAGACATTGGAGATCTGTGATCTGATCTCTTGGCTCAAACCATTCTGTAAAGAGCAGCTGCAGAGGCCTTGAAATTGGACTGAGGCCGTTGTGCTTTCCGCGTTGTAAATTGGCCTCTGGCAGTGTTATTTGCCCTGACACAGAAAAGTTCTGGGAAAATGCAGGCAGAAAAGCCAAATGTAAAAGCATTACATTTGGCAAACAAGTTAATTCATTGAGACTTTTCCATGTCACATTTCAGAAATGAAGCCTGAAAATGTTCAAAACACCATGCCAAAATCAATTCATAAGAATTGTCTTGTTGGATCAACCCAAAATTAGTTCAGTTCCCTGTTTCTGACATCGTGCCCTGGGAAACTCACAGGCAGCGCATGAAGGCCTTGGTCTTCCCCTGTTATTGGTCACCAATATCTTGTACACTGCCCCTAAGTATGGAGACTCTGTTTAATTGTTGATATGTCTCTCTTCCATGAATGTGCCTAATTTTGCCCCCCCCCCTCCAGTTGACTAAGCTCACAACCACCCTGGCATCTTTGTGGTTATGACTTTCATAAGCAAATTATGTGCTTGGTAAAGAAGTACTTCCTCAACCTACCACCAGTTGGTTTTTTTTGCTGAATTTTGTTTTCACTCAAAATGTTGTCTTTCTCCTGCAAGCTCCATGTGTAAGGAGCCCAGAGAGGTGCTTGGGTTGCCTCATGCTGAGGACTACCCATCGTCCTTCCCTCCATTATCTCTTGTTCTCCTTCCAGTGTCAGGCACTGATGTTCCCTGTTTCTCCCCAGAAAGGATTTACCCCTCTGCACGTTGCTGCCAAATATGGGAAAGTGGATGTGGCTGAGGTACTTCTGGAGCGTGACGCCCAACCCAATGCAGCAGGGAAGGTATGTTTGGTGTGTCCCTTACAACATTGTCCCTGCCCCCCCCCCATCTTTGTGAAGCCCATGGGCATTTTTGAGAAAGAGCAGTGGGTGCTAACACAAAATGGCTTCCATGGGAGGTGTGACCAGTTACAAAATGGCTGTAATGGGGGGCAATTACAAAAGTTGAGGGCTCTTAAGGCTTACATCCTCCTAAGATAGTGGCAGCTATTTCCAAATGGACACTCCCTGCAGACTCAAAGGGGGTGCCTCCTGGGGTCTTCTGAAGTACTTCCAGTTCTAGTGTGATGGAGAAAATCCAGGACTGGCTTTTTGCTTTGAGGAAGAAGGAAGTGGGTACCAGGAAACACATTAGTGGGTACCAGGAATAAGGAAGTGGGTACCAGGAAACACGTTGCAGATCACTGCCTTACAGGAGGATGTAGGTAGTATTGGGTGGATATACGGTATTTCTCCTAGCTGGTCTTCCTCTCTGTGCGTTGGATCCCATGGGCTTCTTGCACCAAGGGAAGGCTCCTTCCACCAGAGGAAAAGCACCTCTGCTAGTCTCAGAGTCCCACCTGGTCCATCCCTGTGTTTCCCTCTCTGCAGAATGGCCTCACACCCCTCCATGTAGCTGTGCATCACAACAACCTGGACATTGTCAAAGTGCTGCTTTCCAAGGGAGCCTCCCCACACAGCGTGGCCTGGGTAAGGGGCAGGTGACTCTATACCACATTTTGGACTGAAATCTAGCAATCGGGAGGGCAGGTGGCTAGGGTGAGGGGGGTGATAGGGGGCAGGCTGTTCTCTGGAATGGAACAATTCAATAAAGGGAACTGATGGGTGGTATTAACTCTGATTGCTCAGAACAGTCATCAAGAGACCTGGGTAAGGATGCAGGGAAACCGAGCTCAACTCTGAAACCCCATTTAGAAACGTGGGTGATATTGGGGAAGGAACTTAAGAAAGTTCCTTGACTAGGATGGCCAAAGCTAGCCTGATCATATCAGATCTCAGAAGCTAAGTATGGCCTGTCCTGGTTAGTACTTGGATTGGAGGTCACCAGCGAAGTCCAGGGATGCTACGCAGAGGCAGGCAATGGCAAACCACCTCTGTTCCTCTCTTGCCTTGAAACCCCTACAGTGTCACCATAAGTCAGATGTGACTTGACGGCACTTTCCAGCACCACTCAGAAAGCCCTGAGATAATCAGAGTTCAGGGCAAGTAGGTTGTTGGGCAAATGTGTACAGGGTAGTTTGAATGCTGGTGTCAAGGGTTCAGTGCTGGGAGAATCAGGCCATATCCACTAGCAAGGCTGCAGCTCGTTGGAGGCAGAGGAGCTAGGCTGGGATAGAAGGTGCATTCCAGATCCCAGGGCACGATGTCAGAAAGCTAGGCGTAAAAGGCACCAACCAGCAGTCTGGAAGCACAGAAAAGCAACCTCATGGCTTCTACTGGCAACATGTTCCCCAGATAAAAGGACCACAACAGATACTAGTGTGGGATTGTCTCCCCTGAATCATCTGACTCCCAAGGTCTGGGAGAGACTTATTTGTGGCATCAGTATTCTGGCTTGGACCATCTGCAGCTCCCTCCTGAGACCAGCAGCCCCGTTGTGCAGACTAGGGGTTCGATTCACGCCTTGCAATACTTTGATGCCTGAACTCTCTGACATTCTAATTGTGTGACTTGCCCCCGGGCCTGCTAATTTCTCCTCCACAGAATGGATATACCCCCTTGCACATTGCCGCTAGGCAGAACCAAATGGAGGTGGCCAGCAGCCTGCTGCAGTATGGTGCTTCTGCCAATGCCGAGTCCGTGCAAGGGGTGACCCCGCTGCACTTGGCGGCCCAGGAGGGCTATGCAGATATGGTGGCCTTGCTCCTGTCCAAGCAAGCGAACGGTAACTTGGGCAACAAGGTGAGCAGAGCCCAGTCTCTTTCCTGTGCATGGAAGAATTCTGAGTCAAATATGCCATGGGCATTTCCAGGGGAAAGACAGCAGAAGCCTGATGCCTTAAAATGGAAATTCTTTCTACCTCTCTCACATGAAAGCCTCCTTGCATATCAGTAGATGAGCTATACATCTAACCTTCTTCCTTATAGGCTAGCTTTCTATTTGTGTTTCTTCCCTTTTATTCTGATGTGGTGCAGTCCCAAGAGGTGCATATAAAGATCAACTCTATATAGATAGATCCAGGTGGTCAGCCGTGTTGGTCTGAAGCAGTAGAACAAATTTAGAGTCCAGTGGCACATTTAAGACCAACAAAGGTTTATTCAAGGTATGAACTTTTGTGCGCATACACACTTTTTCAAATACATTGGAATGGGAACCTTAAAGGTGCCACTGGATTCTAAATTTGTTCTATATAAATAGGTAATTCCATGTATGGTCAGAAGATGGCACTTGTGGGCTGTATGTTGTCCAGTCTAGGGAGAAAATTTTTCACTGCCAGATTTTAATACTAATTAAAACAATAATTCCCAATCTGTTATCATGTCACGAGAGAATTAAATTAATTTGGTAATCCAAGGCCCCTGTGAACCTCAGGCATCTTGCCGACTGCCGTATCTCTGCATGATTCTCTGCTCTGACCTTGTTATCCACTAGTGAGCCTTTGCTGACATTAGTCCTTTCCACACTTGGATCTTATCCCTGGTTTTATCAAAATTCGACTCGTGACACAATACCTTGCATTTATCCCTGGTTATAACAGCATTTATTTATCCCGGGACAAGTGTGGGGCGAAACCGGGGTAACCTCAATGTAATGTGGAAACAAAAAATACCTCAAGATAATTACAGGGGTGAACTCGAGTGTAGTGTAGAATGTAAGTTCAGGGACTGGGTTGAACCAGGATTTAAGGTCTAGTATGGAAAGGACCTATATCCGATAGGATTCAGTTACTGCTGATGCACAGAGAGAGCAGAATTCTCTGCTTCCAGCGGTGGATGCTAGTTGCATTTATACTTGGGTTGCTATTCTAGGCTTGCCTCCTCTAGAATAAATCGCATGCTCAGTTCAGTAACTCTTGCAGAAGCATAAAGGATTCTCCCAGGAGCAGAAAATTCTTATTGTTGCACATGCTGAAAATAAACTGCAGAAAGTGTCAGTCTTAACTAGCAGAAGTTTTGAAAACAAGAAATTCAAAGCCACTTGACTGTTTTAGAGGCAAAAAATTATTTGATGCTTGAAACGGTCAACCATTGTTTTATTTTGTTCAGTATGTTCTGAAGAGAGTTTGCTTTTTGAAGGGCAACAGTCCTATAATGGAGAGTTCTCAACATTGTTCCCAGTTCAAGATTCACAACAATAACATAAGTAAAACACTTTAATTTTTTTTTGAAAGACAAGATCTCCAGCTTAAATCTCCAGCCTAAAAGTGAGAGCCAGTGTGGTGTGGTGGTTAGAGTGCTGGATGAAGACGCTCCTAAGTTCAGCTCAGCCAATGAGGTTCACTGAATGATCTTAGACCAATAACTCTCTCTTTCAGCTGTAGCAAAAACTACCACATCCATACATCGTGGAAGAATGCACTGTCATGTGCTATGGCAGTCATCCTCATCCTGAGCCGCTTTGTCCACACCTGCAAACACAGCTAGTGTACACAACAGTAGCACAGCATCCAGTGATGTGCGGATACAGCCAGGGAATTCTCCATTTGACTCAAAAGTGGCAGCAGAGCCACGTTTGTTTAAACCTAGATCTTCCCCAATCACATGGAAAGTTGGTGACATATGTGAAGGGTTGTGTCTGTCCAATTTTAACAATAAAGGGGATGTGTGAGTATAACCTCTATTTAATCCAAAGAGCAATATCAAATAAATAGGTATATTTTTATTAAAGAACTGAGAGAGTTCAAGTCTATGACAGTGTGATCCCACCATGTGACACTTACATTTATGAAAATAACAATAAACTAACGTCAAAAGCCATCGTATCAGGGCTGTTGTATTTGAGCCGACCAGTGTCTCAGTCTTTCTGACTTCTGTCTAGCCAGTCCCTTAAAGATCAATCGAATTGCAGCTTTGGGATGTCATCTGTTCTTTTCAGGAGTTACTGGTAGCCTTACAATATTAATAGGTAGTTTATAGAAAGGGCTGCTTCTGAAGTAAGAGTGCTTCTGCCTGCAGCTTCAGCCCCCCCCCCCAACCCCTCAGGAAAGACTCATAGAGCATCCTTTTCAAATATGCACAACAACAATCAAAATACAGACTAACAGCCAATTAATGTAAGCACAATCCCCCCTTCTAGTAATCAGTATAAGACATTCTCATACCTAGAATATTAATATGTAGTTTTATAGAAAGGAGTGTTTCTGAGGTGAAAGTGCTTCTACCTGTAGCTTCTGGCCCTCCAATCCTTCTGGGAAGATACCCCAACTCTTTAGTTCCCTCCCCCCATGGACTCAGGGTTACATGCACAAGGAGCACTAAATCTTCCTCCTGCTATGGATCATGGGAAGAGAGGACGTGGGGAGGTAAGCCACAGATGATGGGAGGGATCTGGCTGCCTCACTTTCACGTGCCTTCTGTTGTTGAAATCTGACACACACACCACTTTCTATCATGATCGGGGCTGGTCTAAGTTTAAACAGGCAGACTGGCTGACACTGTGCCTAGTTTTGGCCCTTAGCCCCTGTATTTACCTGTCAAAAGACAGAAACTGAGGAAGCAACAGCTTGTATTGATCCATCCCTGCCACCCCCGGCCAGCGCAGCTTCCCGGGCATTCGTCTTTGCTTACTACTAGCAGCAAGCCAGAATGCGTGCCACACGGTTAACAATAGTGCTCAAAATATAGTCTTTAAGGAGAGCATGTTTCCCGAATAGCAGTCCCACCTGCCATCTGCTGCTACAGTGGCGTGGGGAGGGGGGGTAGGAACACCAGCTGGGAAGCTGCGCGGGCTTCCTTGCTGCCCTGAAATTATACCACTTGGCCAGTTCCACCACGAGCCTTAATTTCCGAAAGAAAAGTGCTCCCTTTCTCTTCGTCTCGGATATGGTGGGGGAGGGGGCTGGTGGCCCTTCATGACTGACTGGTGAGGGAAAGGCACTCTCCTTAGGCAACAATTGTCTCTTTCTCCTTTGTTGTTTTCTCACATGATCTGGCACAATGAGAATTGGTTCTGGGGCTGAAATACAAGCTGGCCCTTGACATCTGGTCTGGGTCAGACTTCAAGGTAACCAGATGTGAAAGAGGAGGCTGCTCTAATATTTGTCCATGAGGGGAAATTTGGGCAGCTGCCGCTTTCCTGACCCTTGCATGACGAGCCGCACCTGTCAAAAGGGCTTCTCATATGCCCCTATTTCATACGCTCAGAGTCTCCCCCCCCCCCAACAATGGGCCTCATCCATTTTATTTAAAACCACTGGTATGGGGGGGGGGCAGTCTGACAAAGGCCTCGGCCACAGAGAGGGGTGTCACAGCCGGCTTAAGCTAGTGTGTTGATGCCAAAATTCTCTAACAGCTTTCTGAGGCAGTGGAGCTGACCCACACTTGCTCCCAGAACTACACTTGGTGGTTTTATTGGTTAGTTTGGAATTTAGGAGTGCACAGTAGAGAGGCTGTCTGTTGCAGAAATCCAATCAGTGAAGTGGCTTCTGTCCCAGGGGCATCCAGTGATGGAGAAAAGTGGCAGCTGCAATCGTTTTTTCTTCTCATTAAAACTGTTAAAGTCGCAAGGCCTGTGTTTGTTGAAATGGCTAGCACTGCAGACCTCCAGTTGGGATTTTCCAGTGCCTTCTAGAGATTTGTCCCTCTTTGTATCATCTTGACCCTGCTTTTTAATTCCAGAGTGGCCTCACCCCTCTTCACCTTGTCGCTCAAGAGGGGCACATACAGGTGGCGGATGTCCTCCTCAGGCATGGAGTCCAAGTGGATGCAACCACACGGGTAAATCCACTGGCAGGCACCAATGGCTGTTGGTTTCTCTTCAGCATTGGCCTTACAAAGACAGGCCCTCAAGAGGGTTAAAGACTAAGGAGTCATTTGTTTTCTCACAGGTGGACTGGAAGTCTTCATTGTTTGGCATATTATATACATAAATCAGGGAGGGCAGGGTTAGGCTGCTGTCGTGGGTCAGCCTGAGCTCAACACAAAGTCCTCAGGGGAAGAGGACTCCTCAGGAGAAAGGGAGTCACCCTAGATTCTGACAGTTGCCATATGAAGGCTCCATTTGTTGAATTTATGGCTCCTCCCACAGCATGGTGCCTTGGTTCTTATTAGCTCTGTTTATTCTTTGTGCTTTTTGGCATGTGGGAACAAGGCTTCATCTAGTGCCTGAACTAAAATCCTGCATGTAGGCCTGTCCGTATAACTTGGGGGGAGGGGAAATCATCTAGGTACACCACAGTTAAGGTTGCCAACTTCAGGTTGGGAAATTCCTGGAGATTTGGAGATGGTGGCATTTGGGGAGGGGATAAGGGTTGCCAGGTCCCCTTGTCGCTCTGGTGGGGGGCTTTGGGGGGGGGATGTTCCAGGGGTGGGTGGGGATGTCGCGCAATGTCTCCGACACGATGATGTCACCCAGAAGTAACATTGCATGGAGGGATGCTCTGATATTTTGGTGAAACCTGCAAACCACAGTTTGCCCAAATACCAGAGTGTCCCTGCATGATGTCCCCGATGTGATTATGTCACTTCTGGGTGATGTCATCACATCAGGGATGTGATGTCTCTGTTTAGGGGCACAGCAATGTCTCTGTTTAGGGTCGGGGTTTCCCCCACCGGCCAACTGCTTTGTGGCAGGGAGAACCCCCTGAAATTGGGGGATCCCCCGCCTGGACCTGGGGGGCTGGCAAGCCTAGGAGGGGAGGGAACTCAGTGGGGTACAATGCCATAGAGTCCACCCTCCAAAGCAGCCATTTTCTCCAGAGAAACTGATATCTGTCATCTGGAGACCAGTTGTAATTCTGGGAGCTCTCCAGGCCCCATCTGGAAGTTGGCTACCGGGACTACAGTAGTTTCATGGCAGTAGTAGATAACACTACCAGTAGTCTCCCATGAAGGTAGTTTCAGATGGGTAGCCATGTTAGTCTGTAGTAGTGGAACAATACTGAGACCAGTAGCACCATAAAGACCAACAAAATTTTCCAGGATATAAGCTTAAGTGAGGAAAGCTTCATTATATTTGTACCCGACAAAGTATGCTTTGATTCATCCATTGTACCCTGGAAAATTTTGTTGGTCTTTAAGGTGTTATTGCACTCGAATTTTGTGTTAATGATCTCCCAGTGGTTCTTAAGAGGAAGGGTTCCCACTGCCAAAATCACAAATGTCTAAAGGTCTCCAGCCACCCTGATCTACTTTAGGGACCCCCTCCCCATCTACCTAGGTGTACCTGGGAAATACTGAGGAAACACCTGGATAATTTCTAATAAAAGCAACAGCAAAAAGTGCCTTACCCAACTTCTCTGTCTACATTACAGATGGGCTATACACCCTTGCATGTGGCTTGTCATTATGGGAATATCAAGCTAGTGAAGTTTCTGCTGCAGCAACAGGCAGAAGTCAATTGTAAGACCAAGGTAGGAAAAGACCCGTTAACTTACTTAAGTCATTTGATTTTTAACATATAGCAAACCTACACATTATGTAAAACAGAGGCATCAGCGGTAAGGGCCTTGGCAGCCTCCATACAGCTTACCAGAGTCCACACAAGTTGCTGATTTGTCTTCAGGGCTCAGAGGATGTTGCCATTAGCAGTGCAGAGGTACCTTTGGCTGCTACTACACACCCCAACAGTTTCTTCTCTCTTTGATGACACTTTGCAGGAGCCTGGGTTGAAAAGGCACCTCTCTTTCATAGCTGCCTTTTTTTGTGGGTGGGAATGCTTGTGTCTGGGGTCCTGGGATGCAGCAAGGTTAAGTGTGTTTATTTTTGCTTCCCTCCTTGTTATCATACCTGGTAAGATGGCAGAAACAAGATAAAGGGGTTTTTCCCCTCCCCATTTTGAGGTTCAAATTAGATGTTACAGAAACATGTGGTTTGTTATCATCATGTGTGCATTTTATGCACGTATGCCCCCCCTCAGCAGCAGCCAAACACTTGGAGGAGGAGGAACTAGATTTTGATTTGAGTTCAATAACTTCCATCTAAAACTGAAGTTCAAAATAACATATAAATGTGCATCAGTTCAATGCAGCCTAATGCTGCTTCTGCTACTTGCCTCTTACTAATTGGGTCTCCTCTTCTTTCCCTTGCAGCTTGGGTACACTCCTCTGCACCAAGCAGCTCAGCAAGGCCACACTGATATCGTCACCCTCTTGCTAAAGCACGGAGCATCCCCCAATGAAGTTAGTTCGGTGAGTGTAAAATCCCAGGGGTCTGAGAAGCTGCATCACTTCCTTCTTCAGTGACCTTTTCGGCTTGCCCGTTCATTCTTGTTGCTCCACCACTTGTTGTTTGTTGTGACCCAGGCTTGGTTTGTGCATGAATCTCTGTTGATTTCTGTGCACAGTTGAAAACCAGAAGCAGAATGCATGAATGGATTGTGTCAATGTGTGTTGCATTTGGGCAGATGTGAGGAAAAATGAAAATGTGGTATAAAGATGTGTGATGCATGAGCAGGCCATGGCTTGGTGTCGCAGCCATCAGATGCTGAATGTGCATGTGTGTGTCGGTCAAAGATCAGGGCATTACAGACAAGATAAATGGGAGCATACACACAATGTTGTGTTTATTCTGATTACAACTCGTGTACCACCCAGGGCTGTCCCCTTTAAGATGGAACATATTTATTTATTTAGATTATTTTATAATCCACCTTTCTTGCTGGGACTCAAGGTGGACTATGAAGAAAGAAAAACCTCCTTTGATTCCATTGAAAAGGGCAATGGTGGGGGTTGCTGTGGGCAGAACATCCTTGTGGGCACTCCTCACAGCCACTAAGAGGTGAGGGGGAAGAGTTGAGTGCTCCACATTTCCTCCCCCTTTAAAGAACTTCTTTTCTTTTCTCAGCCGAGCTGTAGTTTGACAGTGCAGTTTAGCTGAGAAAGGGGAGAGTTAGGGGGGGAACAGTGCTTTTGCATAGGTGCAATGAAAGAATAGGAGGAGGAGTCAGGGAATTCACCGTATGGTCACCATGGATGGTAAAAGTCCCCTTGTTTACATCGTATTTCCTCCAGTGCTTATCTGAACATGAGCTTGTGTGTGTTTTAAGAGGTGGAGGAAAGGTTTAAAAAGAAAAAATACATGTTCTTTAAGAACTGATTCCCCTCCCCCTTTAAAATGCTAATAAAAGTGTCTTCTCCCATTCCTGTGCCTCTTCAATCCAAATTGCCAAAAAATTACCTTTTATAGTCTGAGATTTGCCGTGATTGTCTGTTTCCTAAATTTTATTGAGATTATGGCTATCATCTTGTTCATAAATCTAAAAGCCTCCTTTGCCCATGTTAATAAGGACTTTGTAAAGCTTTCCTCAGAATGACCCATTGATTCCCCTGTTTAGATTTGGTTCACATTGAAGAGGGACTTTTAGTTCAAGGAAGGGTCTCCTAGTAATCTGCATAAAATGGATATAATCCCTCTGAAATAAAAACAGAAATGACAGAGCAATGCACAAGAAACGCAGAAGCATCACAGAGTGTAAGCTACCTATGCTTCTAGCCCTTATGGCTGTGAAGATCTGTGGGAAATGCATTATGAAATCTCAGAAGTTAGAAAAGTGGTTGGATAAAATTTCCAGGCATCCAGAGTAGGACTTCAGTGCCCTGGGTACTTTAATCTCTTTTTAACCCTCATATTAACATGAGTGTCTTCTCTCTCTGTCTCTCTCTCTGCAGAATGGTGCCACACCTCTGGCCATTGCCAAACGGCTGGGTTACATTTCTGTCACTGATGTGCTAAAAGTTGTGACAGAGGAGACTACCAGCTTTTTGGTGAGTCCTTCACCCAAGCCAGCCTGCTCTGGGGGGTGGTTTTGTAGCCTTGGGGCAGAACTCTCACCTGATCCTTTGCCTCATGCAGTCATTCAGTGACAAACACCGCATGAGTTTTCCTGAGACGGTGGATGAGATCCTGGATGTTTCCGAGGATGAAGGTGAGTCCCAGGGATAGGCTTCCCTTACTCCAAATGCTATACTTGGGGTGACGGGGAATAGAGGGTAGAAGTGATTCATCTCACCCAGCTGGAAGATCCAAAGAGCACATTAATGAGAGACCTTCTCCAAACCTTGGTCTTCCTGCCTGATAGAATCTCTCCCTCATTATTCCCTACCCTGCTCCACATCCACCTCTGATACTAACATTCTAGTTTTCAGACCTTAATTAATGATTTTTAAAATAAGTTAGTCTCAGCAAATCCTCCTTCTTTGAGTTTAGCATGGGGGGTGTCCAAAAACCCTATCTCACTTGCACTCTGCAGCTGGTAAGTGTTTGCCTAACCCTGCAGTGATGCCTATCTGTGCCTGGTAGTATGAATGCTACACTTCTGAAGGAGCACAGAAAAAATGCAATTCAACTTCTCTGAGAATCTGGGTTTTTTTAAGAAGCAAATTTTACGAACTTTAATAACCTGTTCATTTATGCCACCTTAATGGTCTCAAAGATATGCTCGAGTGTGTATGGGCATTGCCAGAGAGGTAGGTCCATGAAGTTTTCAGTGGACAGGGGGTGAGGTTTCAGTCCCATGTGTAGCTCTTGCCTCTCCCCAGGTCTAGCTAAACCAAATGTACCCAGACACCCAACCCTCTGTGGGAGGCTGCCAGGCAGGATCAGTCTCTAAGGTCTCTCTGTCAAGTTCTTTCCCCAGGCGCTGTGTTGCCTGGCCCTTGACCATGGGTGGCTTGTGCATGGTGCCCACAATCTCTGGCCAATAGTTCAAATCTCCTTTTTTTCTTGCTTTCCAGGCACGGCTCACGTAACTCTCCTGGGTATGGACTGTGTGTTTTTCACTGTGGGCTTGGCTTGCCCACCCGACCCATCTGCCCCATTCCACCCCACGTTGTGACTGCCCAGGCCTCACCTGCCTCCATCCCATGCCATACTCAGCTTCCCTGTGGGCCAGCTCACCCACCTGCCCGTTTGTGTCTGTGGCCATGTAGATGCTGGGCGGGTAGGGAGGGCATTTGCATGAACAGCCACCATCTCATTGCTGCTGGGCATTGCTTTGCACCTGTCTGAGCCCTACAAGCCAAACGGCAACTGTGCACAGGCTGGGCCTGTCTATCTGGGCACTGTGACCAGAGCCTGGATGGGCACTTCTCTCCCTTGGAAGGGGATGTCCTTTTCCCTATTGCTCCATGACACAGACACGGCCCTGTCTCACTGTTGCTCTTGTAATCCCTGCTGCCTCCCCCTCTTGTTGTCAGGACATGTATACCACTTCCCTTCTTTCCCACATGAGACTGGTCCAGTGGCTAGGGTATTGAACTAGGACCTGGGAGACCCGGGTCCAAGCCCTCACCATGCCATGGACCTTGAACCAGTTTCTGTCCCTCTCAGTCCAGCCTACCTCACAGGATTGTTGTTAGGAGGATAAAATAGAATAGGAGAGAATGCTGTTGTAAGCCACTTTGGGTCCTCATTGGGTAGAAAAACAGGATATAAATTTCTGAATGAGTAAATCCTCCCTACAGTTGTGTCATTCCCCCTCTCCCAATTCCTTTCCTTTCCTTTCTATAGTTGGTAGTCACACCTACTAAGCACTTTCTCGGTACAAGCAATCCTTCTGGCCACTGATTAGCTGGCACATTGTGTGTGTGTGTGATGGTGGTGGTGGTGGTGGGGAATCTACCCATCACGAGGAATCTATCCATCATTTTGCTCCCAGGGCTGTTAAGGAACTCATTGGCCAGCCATGCCATCAAAAACTATTAAGGCTAGAGATACTATTTATTCAGAGAGATGAGTGGAGATGGAAAGAAAGATTGCTAATTGTGATGTCTGCATTTATCCTGCTTTTGCCTCTGAATAAAGAAGTCTGTTACGTTTTTGTGTTGTCCCTCAAACCTATTAGACCAGAGGCGACAGCAGGCGGGAAGAAATGCATATGTACACCATGAGAAGTGAAGTGTCTTGGGAAAATTGACTGCCTCCAGCCTAAAGCCAAATGTGGACATGGCCAGAAAGGTGCAGATGGCCCTTCTCTGTGGCTGGATCTTATGCTAGCTACACCTAGTCACACTAGAAGGGCATGATCATATGGGGGTTGTCCAGAATAATGTAGGTTCTACCCTGGCCAGTGTCACTCTCTACTACTATCTGAGCCATAGATGGTGCCCATATGTTCCACCAGTCCCATGTATTTCCAACCCTCAAGCATCACCAGATGTAATGTGGGTTGGAGCCATGTTATTCTTAGAACACACAAACAGAACCTGAATTTGGTTGTATTCACTGCAGTGAGCTGTGGGTCCTGACCCCCTTGGTTACTCCCTGGTCTGTATCCAAAGGGAGAGAAGGTTTCTGTGTTACCAGATTCGCCAGAAAACCTGCAGTGCTGGGCTTGATGGGTACACATCACAGGCCAAGTGCCCCAATCAGTCCTGGTTTTCAGCCCCTTCTCTCTTTCAGGGGAAGAGCTGGCTGGGACCAAGCCACACAAGCGGGGCCTCCACTATCAGGACGATGAGAGAGAAATTGTGGAATTTGTCCCTAAACTGGAGCACACGTAAGACATGTTGCATGGGGTGGGGAAAGGGATCACTGGGAGACTTTGCGTTCATGCTGAGAGCAGCTCCTCCCCTTCCCTGAGACTGGGTCCATCCATTTGGGTCTCTGAATTGAAAAATCCAAATGCCACCTGGGCATTCTTGTTCATTAACATGGGATGCAGTCCACTGGGAAATTCTCCGGCTGAAAAACTGGAGATGCATGGTAGCATGTCCTTGCACAACTTCCATTCCTTTCAGTGGGAGTTGTGCAGGAGAACTTCTGGGTGGGTTGCCTCACAAGAGTCAGGTCTTTCCGTCTTCCATTCTGCTACCTTTAACAGCGCCCGGAATCTGAAGTCTTGTGTGGTAGAGCAGCCTCTACCCAGAGACCAGCGCTTACGCGTGCACTCAAGCTTGCCTGCACACAAAAGCTAGTGCATGCATGTGCTGGCAGTCCCTTGGATGAGAAGGGAGCCTCCAGAAACTTTCTCATGCTGCTCCATGTGGAGGTGGAGGTCACAGTCATGTGTCATTGCTTGGGATTGCCCTCAGTGGAGTTCAGACCCAGCCACCTGGGTCAGTAGCCTCACCTTGTCTCAAATCAGATGTGTGGGGTGCTTCTTCTCATGCTACTGTTGCTGGGCTGGCGTAGCAAACCAGCTGCAGATTGTTTCTATGGATACAGTGTACAGCCCTGGGATCCTTCCATGACAATTCTGTTCTTCCCTGCTCAATTGCAGCCACTTCTCTCCATTCACCAGTTACAACTCTGTGCTCCTTCTCAAGCAAGGCTTCCCCTCCCTCTGCCCCACCAGAGGTCTTCCAATTGCAGCTACTGTGGAGGGAGCAGAATGCAATCACACTCCTTTTATCTCCATCCGTGCTGGCGGGTCTAAAAGGAGCAAGGAACTGCAGCGCAAGAACATGTGGGCCAACTGGGTAGGGTGCCTGGAGCAGCAGGAAGATCATGATTCTCACGCGCCCTGCTTCCCCCAAACATCCCTCTTATGGAAACAGGGGATTCATCCAGCATCTTTAGTTGGCAGTGGACCCTCTGCCAGCCTGTGGGCCTCGACAGGTGCCCAGTTTTGCCAACCCTGGACCTGTGGACAGCTCCAAGATGGGTCGAGCCAACTGCATTGCTGGTTTCCCATATTTAGCCTGAGAGGCCGTCCTACACGAGAAGGTCTCCAGCAACATACCCTGGGACATTTCTCCATTTTCTAGTGGCAAACTGCAGCACCAAACAGATAGAAGCTCAGGAACCTTCTGTTTGGATGAGTCCTCCTTGGCTTATCAGTGGGGCAGGTTTTGTAATGCCTTCTACTCCTAGTCTGTATTTCACGTACCTTTGTTAGGGCCTAGCTGTATGCAATGTTTGAGTTCCTTGATTTAAAACTATGGACCTAAACTTCAGGGGGCCCTTGATATGGGAAGGGCCAGTCTGGTGTGGTTAGGAGCGGTGGACTCTAATCTGGAGAACTGGGTTTGGTTCCCCACTCCCTCACGTGCAGCCAGCTGAGTGACCTTGGGTCAGTCACAGTTCTCTCACTCAGCCCCACCTACCTGGCAGGGTGTCTGTTGTGGGGAGAGGAAGGGAAGGGACTGTAAACCATTCTGAAATTCCAAGTGAAGGGCAGGGTATAAATTCAATTTCTTCCTCCTCCTCCTAACTCTTCAGCCTGTGCCATTTCTCTCGTCAAAAATGCTTCCCCAGTTGCTTTAAGCCCCAGGAGGGGGAAAAAGACAAGAATAACATAGATACTTGTCTTTTGTCCTCCCCACTAGGGCTCGAAGCAGCTAAAGGGAGAAATGGGATTTCTGACTAGGGAAAAGGTGGGGTGGTGGAAGATTTTGCTCCCCCTTCCCCTTATCCTTACTGCCTCCCCAGCAATGGCTGCTTTTTAGGATCAGATTGCACAAGGAACTCAAACGTTCTACGTTGTTTGGTCCTTAGCAAGTGATGGTCATCACAACCACTTTCTTTCTGAGAAAGATCCCTTCGTTATGCCAGGCACTGAGTTTTTGGGGCAGAGGAAAAGCCACTTGCTGGGGCCACAGACTGCAGGGTTTGCAAGGACCACCAGAAAACTGTTCCTTGATTCTACCCCCCCCCTTCGCTTGTGTTTTGCCCCTCAGGAGGGAGGAGTCACCAGCTATCCCACGAATCCCTTGCGTCACTCCAGAGACGGTGCTGATCAAACCTGAGGAGCCAGAGCAGGTGTGTGTCCTGTTTAGCAGGGTTGGTGAAAGCAAGGCTGGCTGATAGTTCTCCAGGGAATGAAGGAAGGATTTCTTCCTGCAGTGGGCGTTTTCAAACTTTCTTGCACCAGGAAACCCTTTCTACAGTCTGACTTGACTGCCAAGGACTCTCCCGTGTGTCATAGAGGACTCTGGGATGTGTTATAGAGTCCATTTTCTGCTCACGCAGTGTGTTGGTTGCAGATCTCTTGGGCCTCACTGTTACCCTGTGTGAACTAAGGGTATGCCCTACATTGCACCCCACATTTGGCTGTGTCTGCACTTTTTAGGGAAAGTTGGTCATGGGTGGGCAAGCTCTGTCCAGGAAGCTTGTCTGTTATAGCTGCTCCTCATTGAGGAACCCCGATAAACTACTGAGGAGCCTCAGGGTTCCCTGGAAAACAGTTGGAAAACCATTGTAATAGGAGAAAGCCAGGAATGTGCAATATTCTGACTGTTTGGGCTTAATTTTAAATGCAGAGACTCTGCCCTGAACTGTTGTCTCAATTGTAATACTTGTGAGCATACAGAGAGCACTTTTTTCATGCCACTGAGTAACTGCAACCTGCCTCCATGCAGCTGGAGTTGCAGGAGAGGACATCCCAAGACCTGGGGGCATTGATTGCATCCAGGCTTAGAAACTAACCATCAAAGGTAGGGCTTAGGTGAGACCACCTAAGGCTGGATCTCAGAAACTGGAGGGGGTGGGGGGAGGTTGGTTGCAGCAGAATAGAAATCTGGTGTGTCTGTGTAGGCATGAAAAGGGTGGAAGGGGAAGCCCTGTAGTATTGCAAGGGCCGGCAGGGCCTAGGCCTGTGTTTAACAGGAGCTTTGGTTCTGTCCTGCATAGCCTTCCAAGGAATTTGATGAGGAGTCCCTCATCCCCAGCAGCCCTGCCACGGAGACCTCTGACAACATCAGCCCGGTGGCCAGTCCTGTTCACACAGGGTGAGTTATTCCCCTTCACCCCACAGGGCAGTGGGAAGTCCCCCTTGCCACACACAGGACTGATGAGCATAGGCGTGTATGGCCATATGAATGTTTGAAGCTGCCTTCCTTATACTGAGTTAGACCAGTGGTCCATCTCAGCTCAGTGTTGTCTTGCTCTAGCTGGTGGCAACAGTTTCAAGCAGAGATGCTTTTAACTGGAGATGCAGGAGATTGAACCTGAGTTCCTCTGCATGCAAAATCTGTGCTCTGAGCTCCGGCTTGCTAATGCTTCATGTGCTCAGGGTGTGCACTAGCAATGAGCATCTTACATACTGCTTCTGTCTTTTGTCTGTTGCTGGTCTTTCTCTTTCCACTCCTGCTCTGACCATATCTTCCCCTTCAGTCTTTTCTTCCTCCTTCTTTTTTTTAAAGGCTGCTGCTGGTGTGGCCCTCTTTACAATAGGTTGTAAGGGTTTAACTGCGTGTTGGGGTTGCAACACACCAGGTGAAGGCCAACAGCCAACACTAGCCATGGGCAAAGGGTAGGACTTGGTTGCAGGCTCCTCCGTCCCTAAGTTCCTTGGGAGCCCCATCATGAGCTAGAGATCTTTCTGCTAAGACTTAAAGCTGAGGACGTGGGAGTTCCATGACTGGATCTTTTAAAGCTCAATTACAACTGTGTGTGGCCCACATTTGGATTGGGGGCAAAAGGGGAGGGAGAGGGAGGGATTAATTGGAGTCCCTGTGCTGTTACAGCTCTTCAAAAGAAAAAGACAGGCAAAGAATTGGTACATGCCTTTGTTTGTTTAAAGGACTAACAGCAGAGGGTGTGGGGGACAGGTTTGGTTAATACAAACCATGGGAGGTGGAAAAGTTAAACCCTTCTCCCTTTCTCATGTGACCCTGATTCAAATAGGGATCCTGCTTAGCTGTAATTTGACTCGTTTGATCCTAAATCTTAACCATCACCACCACCTGCCACACACAGATTCCTCGTAAGCTTCATGGTGGACGCCCGCGGTGGTTCCATGCGTGGCAGCCGGCACAACGGTCTACGTGTCATCATCCCACCCAGGACATGTGCAGCACCCACACGCATCACCTGCCGTCTAGTCAAGCCTCAGAAACTGCCAGCACCACCCCCTCTAGCTGAGGAAGAAGGACTGGCCAGCAGGATTATCGCCCTGGGTCCCGCAGGAGCACAGTTCCTCAGGTGAAAGCTGGTGTTCTTGCTAGAGCTGTCGTTACAGATCTTGAACAAGGCTGCTGTTGTCACATAGGTTGTTTCTAGGTAAACTGGATAGGCTGTGTGAATCGGAGCCCCCGCCGTCACCCACCAATGATGTGCTTGGAGGCTGGGATGGGGTGTGGACAACGCCTGTTCTTACTTCTCTACCAGACAGATATGAAGCAGAACCAGTAGCACCAAAGAGATACAGGAAGTACCTTTTTGTTGCAATGCGCTTCCTGTTTGACCATTATATATTGGAGTAGCGTCTGGAAGCACCCTCATCCTGTAGGAGCTTGTTCCCCATTTTGTGGTTATTGTCTGGGGTCTGTGTTATGAGATGACCAGGCTGTCCTTGGATGTTTGCACAATCTAATATTCATCCATAAAACAAACTAAATTTGTCCATATTAAAAAGGACATATGGGCTGGAGTGTTAATATGGGATTTGTTCTAGGCCAGTTTTTGGCTTGTCCCATCAGTAAATCTGCGAAGAGCCTCATGGTCGCTTATTCCATCCTGTAGGAGAGGAGGAGGCAGTATGACTCCATTCCCTCTTCCGGCTGTTCCCTTAACCCTTTGAGGCAAAGAAAGCAGAAGCTGTCAGGATGGATTCATGCATTTCTGCAATGAAGCAGGACAGTCTTTTCCATATCTTCTTCCTTTGCAATCCTGCTAATGTTTGACTGAAGGAGTCATGTGGGCAGAGCCAATGGCTTGACTCCTGGTCTTCAAAATATCTCCCTCCTTCTCAGCTGCATGACTTCAGGCATGAGAGAATCCTAGCATTGTCCCTGCCTGGGTGCTTTCTGCAGCCAAACACTAACAAAGGAAACCAAATGCAAGTCGTTCCAATTTGTTTTTGGCCTGGAAATCTTGCCTTGAACGTCCCTCTGCTAGTGATTTCCAAAATATAGGCTGTAGACTGGGGACCTGTTGGTTTGAAGGAGCATTTCTTCTCCCCTCTGTAAGGGGGTGCTGAGTCCATGGGAAGGTAGAAAGAGGCCAGTGCCTCCCCTTCCCCCCCCCCTGCAGATGGGATGCAACATGAGGCTTCAAAGCTCCAACCTCTCATTCTGCATGTCTTGCTTAGTTTTCTTGTTCAATTCCTCAGTAAGAACAACATGACAGGCCTCCCGGGGTCCTAACACTTAGTTCTCCCACAGCCCTGTGATTGTAGAGATCCCCCACTTTGCTTCACATGGGCGCGGTGACCGGGAGCTGGTGGTGCTGCGTAGCGAGAATGGGACTGTGTGGAAAGAGCACCGCAGCCGTTATGGCGAGAGCTACCTGGACCAGGTCCTCAATGGCATGGATGAAGGTAGGGGTGCCTCGCAGGAGGGGGGAGGGTACGGCAGAAGCTCCAGTCTCAAAGAGCTAGGGTAGAGTTGGGAGTGTTTCTGTCTTGATATCTAGCATTAGGACATAAGAAACAACTACACTGAGCGGCTAGTGTCTTTTAAGTATCCCCCTGCACACTAAGATGAATAAGCAGGAAGGTTGCTCACTTAGATATCAGGAGCTGTCTTACAGCAACCCATCATCCTGTCTTAATACATTGGGTGACCAACTTGCAGTGGGTGCTGTGGAGAAAGCAGGTGTTGTTAGCATGCCTGGACCAGGGGACAGGGTGGCATAGATCCAGGCTTGAACTCTTGCCTGCCTCTCCAAGCACTGCAGTGTTGCTCTGCTGCTGGTTTGGTAGGATAGAGCAAGGAAAGCCTATTTATCTATCTATTTACTTATTTATTTACTGTAAGTATGCCTTTCCCATGGAATCTTAAAGCAGATTACATAGTGTAAAACAATACAGTAAAATAGGATGAGACATCCAATAATCAAGGCCATGGGATAAGGATTAGAAAAATAAAATGCTTCATATTACCCTGCAACTATTTCATCTGTCCTATGATGCCTTTACTCAGAAGGAAAAGGGAAAGAAATGTTTTCTGGTTGCAAGAAATGAAACTGACTTCTACTGACTCAATTCCACCCTGTTCCCCCCCTTACTTTGAGCCTTTTAAAATTTAATTAGTGTCTTGGTGTACATCACTAGATCTATGCCCCATGCCACACTAGCGGGTTTGTCATTGCTCATATTTTGGGAATTGTGGCTCCAGTGCTCTTGCCCCCATTGCTGCCATCCTTGCAGAACTGGAAAGCCTAGAGGAGCTGGAGAAGAAGAGGATTTGCCGCATCATCACCACAGATTTCCCTCTCTACTTTGTGGTCATGTCCCGCATATGCCAGGACCAAGACCTGATTGGCCCAGAAGGCGGTTGTCTGGAGAGCACATTGGTATCCATGGTGCAGGCCACATTCCCGGAAACAGCGGTCACCAAGAAGGTCAAGCTAGCTCTTCAGGTATCAGGATAATGCTTTCTCTGTAATGAGGAAGGGCAGAGATACTCAGTCGTGGGTGGGCAGGGATGTGTGCCTGTATGTGTCAGGGGCAGGCTTTGCAGACCTTTTAAAAAAGGCCACCTGCATTCTGCAGTCAAAGGAATCAAGCAAACTTCTGCATTAAGATTCAGGGCTCAAAAAACCTGGCATAGTTTGTAAAGGAATTAGATGAAGGAAAGGCAATAAGTTCTGCACAAAGCAATTGGTAGAGCCCTGTGCACAGGAAACAGTGTAGGACTGTGTGGATTCTGTGGATTTTATTTTGCAGAAGCATGGTATGAAATACAGCATCCTGGCAATTATGGCTTGCATTTTTTGGGAAAGTAAGGTGTTTTTTTTTTTTATGTAACAAAATAAGCTCAAAAAGGAGTGAGCAATTTCTGGTGAAATTTCAGAAACCAGAAGAGGAACTGAGTAGGATTTGTAGTAGCCAGAGTTGTTGCCTTTCCATGATTAGCAGAGGCAAAACACACTGTGCCAATGTGATTAAGTTGCAGAACAAATAGTGTCAGCAGTCAGCATTTCCTGGCACCATATCTAGGTGACCCTTGTTTAGTGAAATATTTGTATCCCGCCTTTTGAAGGGGGGGGGGATTTCAAGGTGACTCTCAAATAAAACTCATAACAACAAAAGTAACATTGTCATAAAATTACTACAATTTATGCAAACCAAGAAGATTAAACAGGATCATCGAAGCATCAAACATGAGAGAAACCTCAGTCAGACATAGATATGATATCAAATGCCAAACATCCTCCAGAGAAAACTGCCTTCACTTAATGCATAAAGGCTAAAAAAAATGGGATTTGGGGCTCAAAGCTGCTTTTGTCGGATGCTGCAAAAATAAAAAAAAGAATCTTGTGAAAACATAAAGACGAACTGATTTATTGCAGCGTGGATGTTCGTGGGTTACAGTTAGGCTGTAGCCTATGAAAGCCTGTGCCACAATGAATCAGTTAGTCTTCAAGATGTCACAAGGCTCCTTATTGTTTCAACACACAGGATATGCTATCCTGGCAGTTACTGTTGGAGGGGGAAAGTGAGAAGTGCTAGGCATTAATTCCCCATCCCTTAACCCTCGAGAATGGTGCGCAGCCCTCTTCTGGGTTTGGAGCTTTTGTCCAAAACAGCCTGTTGTGTCTCTGAAGGTGAGACAGAAGCTGGCTCTTCCTGCCCCTCCATTTGAAAGCTGAGCTTACTATGCCACCGAACAGTCCTTGCTTGTGCAAATATCTCCTAAGCATACCAGCTCTGCGTTGGGGCTGTCTGCTCTGGAGCCCTCAGTTGTAAGTGTGATATACACGAACAGCCTCAGTCTCTCCTGTCTCTGGCCTTGTCCTCAAGAGCAACCCATACTCCCTGAGCCCTGCCTGGCCCTCTGGCCCCACTTGCCATTCCTCCTCCCATTGCTTTGGCACTTTTGATGATGTCTCTCCTTTGCTGGGCTGACCTCCTGTTCGTTTCTCCTAAAGGCGCAGCCAGTGCCGGATGAGCTGGTGACAAAACTGCTGGGGAACCAGGCAACGTTCAGCCCAATTGTGACAGTGGAGCCACGCCGAAGGAAATTCCACCGCCCCATTGGGCTGCGTATCCCTCTGCCCCCCTCGTGGAGGGAGAACCCCCGGGACAGTGGAGAGGGCGATACAACCAGCCTCCGCCTACTCTGCAGTGTTATAGGTGAGAGTGATAATCTGGCATTAATACTTCAATTGGGGTGGGCTGTTCCTTTGAGGATAGCGGGTTCCAGGGTTCAGCCCTGCCCAGAAGTGATGCCACCTGCCTTGGTAGGCTTGCTCCTTAATTTTAAGGAAACGAGTATAGTCTGTAGCTACTCAGTGGTGGAAGACAAATACAAGATCAGAGTTATTCTCGCTTCTGGTGAGCGGAAATCCACATTGTCAGAAACTCAGGACTACCATCAAAAATGGCAACCCGGTTTCAGGTTTGTAACAGTTTGAAATTCTTCTTGTCCTGACTTCATTACATCGTGTGCTTCCCTGTTGCTGTTTCACATCGTTGCAGGGAAATGCTCCTAATGATGACATCTGGACAAGAGGTAAGTTGAATTATATGCTAAGGCAGGGGTAAACTTGACAGTAGCTGCCATTTTCGGCAGCAGCCCTGTGCTTCTGGTAACTTGTAGTTCTGCTCTCTGATACACAGTGTATTATAAAGGACATTTGCTTGCCTCTGATTGGCATGTGGTATTTTCTAAATGCACCATCCAAAGCAGTACCCTGGATATCAAAGTGAAAGACACCTGCCTGCTCTGAGCATTCCAGTGGGGCTTACATCAGAGCTGTTCCTGATGGTCAGATCTGCTCAGCTCCCACTCTGCGACATAAGAACATAAGAGACGCCAATGTTGGATCAGGCCAAAGGCCCATCCAGTCCAACACTCTGTATCACACAGTCGCCAGAAATACCAGTACCATCAGGAGGTCCATCAGTAGGGCCAGGTCATTAGAAGCCCTCCCACAGTTGACCCCCCCAAGCATCATGAAGACAGAGCATAACTTGCCCTAGAGTCCCTATCTATACCTTGTGGCTAATAGCCACTGATGGACCTCTGCTCCATATGCTTATCTAATTCCCTTTTTAAGCCTTTAACCTTTAACAGTGTCTGAAAGCTTTAACAGTGTCTGAAAGCTTTCACTAGAGGTGGCTCTTTCACCTTTTTGTGCCTCTTTGATCTTGACAGCAGAGCTGGGGATTTTTTCTGCATTTTCTAAAGCAAGGGACTAGTCTAAGTGTAGGACACGTGCAGGCTTTATTGAAGAATTTCTGTGAGATGGAGGCATAGGAATTCCGCAGAAGCAGCAACTACTTCAGTGCTTTGGATTCATAGCCTTGTTGGGGATGGGGGGTGGGTCTGAGTTCCATTTCTGGCCCCTCTGCCACAATCTCATTTTACACATACAGTTTCATGACTCATGGAAGGGAACTGTCTATTTTATTTCTGAAATGACATATATAGACATGGTAATGTATTTGCTACTCAGCCCCTAGGAAAGAGTTCCTATTTTTGCACCTATGGATTTGTAAACCAGGCCTCAGGAAAGAGTTCCTGTGTCTCCCCCCCCAAAAAAAATGTTTGGGCCCTGCCTCAGAGAACCTGAGAGAACCAAGGTGACATTTTGTGTCTCTGGATGAAGGCAGATGGCAGTGTAAAAATGGAGCACTCAATTTTTTCCCCAGCTGCTGCATAAGCCTGATTTCTTCCCAGCATCCCAGCTGAAGTGGCAGGGAAACATACCAGTGATTAGAATGCTGGCTCCGCTGTCAGATTTGCCCTTTCTCCCCTGCCTCTATGCTTCAAGCGAGCTCTCTGCCTCTTCCAAATGTCTTTTTTAAAGCGCCGCACAAACTTCCACACATTTATCTGTTCACTTGTTGCCTTACATATTTTTAAAAGAAAGAACTTAAGAACATAAGAGAGAAGCCAATTTTGGATCAGGCCAATGGCCCATCCAGTCCAACTCTCTGTCACTCAGTGGCGAAAAATACCAGGTACCATCAGAAAGTCCACCAGTGGGGCCAGGGCACTAGAAGCCCTTCCACTGTGCCTGCCCCCCCCCAACAGTGCATCACTTGCCCCAGACTGAGAGTCCCTATCTATACCTTGTGGTTAATAGCCACCGATGGACCTCTGCTCCATATGTTTATCCAATTCCCTCTTGAAGCCATCTATGTTTGTAGCCGCCACCACCTCCTGTGGCAGTGAATTCCATGTGTTAATCACTCTTTGGGCGAAGAAGTACTTCCTTTTATCTGTTCTAACCCCTACTGCCCAGCAATTTCATTGAGTGCCCACGAGTTCTTGTATTGTGAACTTTAAGAATATAAAGTTACAACAGAGACAGAGTACTTTCGGAGTACAACAGGGATAGAGTACTGAAAACTGCTGCTCACTGATTTATGATTATTATGCTCTGGCTGGATCTTTATCACTGGGTATTAATGTTTTTTATTATTATTATTGTGTTGTATTTTGTTAGCCAAAAAACCATTGGTGTGAATGGAGAAGAATATATGTATTT
This sequence comes from Gekko japonicus, assembly GCF_001447785.1. Classification (NCBI taxonomy): domain Eukaryota; kingdom Metazoa; phylum Chordata; class Lepidosauria; order Squamata; family Gekkonidae; genus Gekko; species Gekko japonicus. The sequence continues at coordinate 1,638,291 of NW_015164186.1, forward strand.
TTGCTGTAAAAATGTTGAAGGACCAGCGGATCCCCCTGAAGAAGCTTTATTGTGAAACGCTTAGGGATTTTTCCCCCCCGAATGATAAAATAGACTTCATTTGCACCACTGGTTCTTTGACTATTTTTTGTCTCTGTGATTGATCCTGCCATTCTGTTTTCTCCTTGTTTTGTAAGCTGCCTCAGGCAGGTTCTCTGGAGAGGTGGCACAAACATTTTCTAAATAAAACCAATAGTTTGGGGGGGGGTGTTCTTGGTGGATATCATAGGGAGTCATCACCTCCTATAACCAGCTTCTCCTTCATACTTGTTCAACCAGTTTTTTTTTTCCAGATCTCAAACTTGGAGAGGAATTTTTAATGTTTAGAGTGAAAGTGCTTCACTTGTCTAACTGTGTTGGGCCTGTCTTCATTCTCTGTCTCAGGAGGAACAGCTCCAGCACAATGGGAGGACATCACTGGGACCACAAAATTGGTCTATGCCAATGAGTGTGCGAATTTCACCACCAACGTGTCTGCCAGGTGAGCTAAGGCTCCTCTGGGATGCCTGACAGGTTAGGTGCTGCCCATTGTTCCCATCGGTGACTAGGCCATACTCTTGCGTAGAGGCCAACATGACACTATGACCTGCAGCAATACCAGCAGTAGGAAGTGCTGTGGCAAGCGGGGTCAAGGTTTCCTTCCAGTGATCGCCATAGTTAATAGCAGAAGCCAACATAATGTAGAAGTGACAGGAGTGAACTGGGGAGACCTGAGTTCAAATCAGCACTCAGCTGTAAACTTCACAAGGTGCTCATGGGCAAGTTACTTATCCCCCAGACCAGCTTTCCTCACAGCAGTTGTTGTGAGGTTTTAAAAAAATGGGATAACCCCAGTTATTCTGTCCAGGCCACTGCAGTTCTATGTATGGCCTGGATGTCTCCCTGTCTTCAGCCCCATCTGGTAATGCTCTATCTTGCCACCACAGGTTCTGGCTGGCGGATTGTCCGCGCACAGCTGAAGCCGTCCACTTTGCTACCCTGTTGTACAAAGAGCTGGCCGCTGTGCCTTACATGGCCAAGTTTGTGGTGTTTGCCAAAATGAATGATGCGCGGGAGGGTCGCCTGCGCTGCTACTGCATGACTGATGACAAGGTGGACAAGACCCTGGAGCAGCATGAAAACTTCACAGAAGTGGCACGCAGCCGAGACATTGAGGTAGCTATATTTTCTGGGACCAGCAACTTTCTGTTTAGCTGCCCTCTTTTGCTCAGTTTCCCACGCGTCCACTTGGGCAACTCCAGTTTTTAAGGAAGTTTGAATTTGTTTATGTAGCAGCATCATTGTCTTTGGTGTGTATACACATCTTCTTTGTCCTGCTCTTATTACTTATTATTATTTAGAAAATTTATGTTTATTATAACCTCTCAACCCAATAAGGGTCACCAAGGCAGCTCGCAAGTAAAAACAGAGCAGTATAAGAACGCATTATAAAATGACTTAGAAACCATAAATAATTACATACATATAAAAGCAAAGAGCAACTCAAAAAGACATCAGTTAAAGGCATAGAACAGGAAAGAAGGGTTATTGAAGGAATGCCATACAAAACAAAAAAGTCTTTGCCTGCTGGTGGAAGACTGTGATAGAAGAGCCCAGACCTAGGGAGGGAATTCCACAATCTTGGCACCACAACCGAAAAGGCCCACTTTCAGGTTGCCACCCACCTAACCTCAAATGCTGTGGGCACAATAAACCAGAATAGGCATTCATAAGAACATAAGAAGAGCCCTGATGGATCAGACCAATAGTCCATCTTGTCCAGCATCCTGTCTCACACAGTGGCCAGCCAGTTCCTTTGGATGGCCAGCAACAGGGCATAGAGGCCAAGGCCTTCCACTGTTGTTGTCTACTGGCTCTGGGATTCAGAGGCTTAGTTCCTCTTACTTTGGAGGTTCCCTTCAGTCACCATGGCTAGTAGCCCTTGATAGACTTATCCTCCATGAATCTGTCTAATTCCCCTTTAAAGCTGTCTATTCCTGGGGCCACCGCTATATACCCTGGCAGCAAATTTCACATTTTAATCACTCTCTGTGCAAAGTAATATTTCCTTTTGTCCATCCTGAACCTACTGCCCATCAGTTTCATTGAATGCCCTCAAGTTCTAGTACTTTGGGAGAGGGAGAAAAAGTTCTCTTTGTCAACTCTCTCCACCCCATGCATAATTGTATAAACCTCTATCATATCCCCCCCAGCTGTCTTTTTTATAAACTGAAAAGTCCCATACTTTTCAGTCTTTCCTCATATGGAAGGTGCTCCAACCCCCTCATCATCTTGGTTGCCCTCTTCCGTACTGTTTCCAGCTCTGCAATGCCCTTTTTGAGATATGGTGACCAGAACTGTTCACAATATTCGAAATGAGGCCACACAATAGATCTATACAGGGTCATTACAATTTATTCTCAGTCCTTGCCTAATAATCCCTAACATAAAGTTTACCTTTTTTCACTACTGCAGCACACTGGGTTGACACTTTCATTGAGCTTTCCACTATGATTCCAAGATCTTTTCCCCTCTCAACCTCAGCAAGTTCAGACCCCATTAGAGTATACTTGAAGTTGGGATTTTTTGTCCCAATGTGCATCACCTTACACTCACCAACAATGAACTTCATTTGCCACACTGTCACCCTCTCACCCAGTTTATGGAGGTCCTCTTGGAGCTCTTCACAGTCAGCCTTGGTTTTAACCATCCTTGGCCACTGTACTGTTCACCCCTAGTTTCAGATCCTTTATGAATAAATTAAATAGTACTGGCCCCAATACCAATCCTTGTAGGAACCCACTGCTTAATTCCCTCCGTTGTGAGAACTATCCACTGATTCCCACTCCTTGCTTCCTGTCATTTAACCAGTTTTTAATCCTCTTATCTCACAACTGTGAAGTTTACTCAGGAGTCTTTGGTGAGGTACCTTATCAAAAGCCTTTTGAAAGTCCAGGTATATAATGTCTACCAAGTCACCATTGCATACATGCTTGTTCACTTTCTCAGAGAATTCCAAAAGGTTGATGGCAGGACTTTCCTTTGCAGAAGCCATGCTGATTTTCCCTCAGCAGGCTTTGTCCCTCTTTGTGCCTAACAATTCTGTCTTTGATCACAGTTTCTACTAATTTGTATGGGGAAGACGTTAGGCTGACTGGCCTGTAATTTCCTGATTCCCCTTTGGATCCCCTTTTAGAAATTGGTGTAACATTTGCTACTCTTCAGTCTTCTGATACAGCAGCTGAATTTAGTGATAGATTACATATACTGGTTAGTAGATCAACCGTCTCACATCTGAGATCCTTAAGAACTCTTGGGTATATGCCATCAGGACTTGGAGATTTATAATTTCCTCAGTAGGTGTAGAACTTCATATCTGGCCATCTCAATTTGGCTCAGTTCTTCAGACTCCCTTCCTGAAAATAGGGGCTGTGGCATGGGTACATGCCCCACACATTCCACAGTGTACAGTGTACAGAGAAGCAAAAAAGTCATTGAGCTTCTCTGCCATCTTCCCATCTTGTTTGGCAAAAGCTTTATTTCTTTGCCATCCAAAGGCCCCACTGCTTCTTTGGCTGGTTTCCTTCTCTGGATATATTTTTTAAAAAAAATTATTGTTTGTTGCGATGCTTTTAGCAACCCACTCCTCAGAATCTCATTTTGCATGCCGAATTATAGACCTACATTTCTTTTGCTAGAGCCTGTGGTCCCTCCTGTTCTGTTTATTGGGGCAGGCCTTCCACTTTTTAAAAGAAGCCTCTTTACTTTTTATAGCTTCCTTGACTTGCGTTCTTAGCCATGCAGGCCTCCTATTAGACTTGGCAGTGCCTTTCCTAACCTGGGGAATGCATTCTATTTGGGCTTCGTGTGGTTTTAAATAGATTCCAAGCATCCTCTAGGGATGTGACTCTCTTGTATTTCCCCTTCAGCTTCCTTTTTACTATTCCCCTCATTTTTGTAAGGTTCCCAATTTGAAATAAAATGTTACAGTTTCGGACTTCGGGGGTAACTCTCCATTGACCTGAATGCTGAACCTATTAGCATTGTGATCTCTGTTTCCAAGTATTGTAACAGCCTCTACACCTTAAGGTGTCCTTAGGGTACGCTGGCCCCAAGCTTTATAGGGCTTTAAAGGTCAATACCAGAACCTTGAAACAAATTGAGAACCAGTAAAGATGAGCCGAGATTGGAGTGATATGGTCCCTATGACCTGGTCCAGATAACATCCTGGTATTCTGTACCAATTGGAGCTTCTAAAGACTTGTTAAGAGCAGCCCCAGTTAGCGCACATGACTCTAGACTCTGGTCAAATGGGTTTTGTGGGATTTCAGAGTGTTTCAAAAACCTATAAACCATGTTTAGCAGATGTGAAAGTGGAATGAATATACACACCATGGCAATGACATCTCTCTCATAATGGGGGGGGGGGCAGGAATGAAGGGGTAGAGAAGAATGGGTATTTGCCAAGAAAGATACACAAAATGAAAGAACATTTTAAAGTAGTAGAATCTTTACACAAACTGATATATAATTGCCAGTTGCACTGAAACTCCTTAAGGGGTTCAGGACATGTAATTTGTCCCATATAGATTTTTTTTCTCCAAGATTACAGTGCTTCTCTGGCCTCTGAAATTGCGTCCAGCAGCACTGATGCTTTCTTCAAAAAACCTGAATCTATACATGCTGGGTACCTGAATAGGGATGGGAATTGGGAGTACAACCCTTGTTAGATTCTAAATTTTCTACTTTTATGATGCTGCACTTACTACATTTTTAGTAGAATTGTTTTGGAGGAGCAACAAAGTAAAGCTTAGCATTATGTAACAAACACAGTATAGTAACAACTATAACAACAATTAATAGGAACTGCTCAGTGTACTAAGCTTGTGGCTACTTCCCCAGGTAGTGGAGGGGATGCCGCTTCACACGGAGCTCTCAGGGAACCTGGTGCCCATCAAGAAGGCAACCCAACAGCGCAGCTTCCTGTTCCAATCATTCCGAGAGAACCGTCTCATCATCCCAGTCAAGGTGAGGTTCTGGAGTGGGACTACAGGCTGGTTGTGATCCACTGGTCCAGCAGGATGCTTATTTCCTCTGTGTTCTGGGGCTGCAGGTGCGGGACAGCAGCCGGGAAGCGAGTGGCTCGTTGTCTTTCCTACGCAAGGCCATGAAGTACGAAGAGCTGCAGCACGTCCTCTGCCATTTGAACATTACAATGCCACCCTGCTCCAAGGTGAGTGGCACCTTGGGCCATTCCTTCTCCCTCCTCCTCATTCCATGGCTCATGAGCACTTTGCTGGCTTCCCTTGATGCTTGGCAACACATGGAGAGGAGTGACCTGCTGGACCCAAATTCTACTCTTCTTCCCCACAGTTGCATAACACAGTCCTTCATTAGCCATCCACCCATCAACACATACACGTCCACTTGTATCTGAGCTGTCCATATTCAGAAACTTATTATTATTAAGCATAGAATTCCATATTTGATTTATTAATTTTGTATTTATTTACTTTATTTATACCTCCCCTTTTCCCCCAAAGAGGACCCAAAGCAACGTACATTGTTCTCCTCTCCTTCGTTTTATTCTCACAGCAACCCTGTGAGGTAGGTTAGGCTGAGTGGCTGTGACTTGCCCAAGGTCATCCAAGCGAGCTTCCATGGCAGAGTGAGGATTCGAACCTTATTCTCCAGATCCTAGACTGATACTCTAACCGCTAGACCACAATGGTTCTCAGCTTTTTTTTTTTGCTTTTTTAAAAAATAATTGATGGTTTGGAATTTGTCTTGAATACTTTTGCCCTTTTTTAGGACAGAAATAGCACTAATAGAAAACTCTCAATATTCCAACTGAAGCAGGGATACTGTGTATGAATATGGAATGCTGCGGAAAGTTCTGGGCCAAGGCAACTCCCATTATATGTCAAGAAAAGCTGAATACAGTGACTTGCATGAGACCCACTTGACTAAATGTGCTTATTCTTCATAATTCATTTTACGTTTGGTACTTATGGAAACGCTGGACTGCTCCTCCCCTAACTTTAGGTCCTCCATCCGAGCTGCTAAAGTTACATGCTCTTTAAAGCTGTGTTCTTCAGAGGGACCAGAATATTTTTTCTAAATGAAAAAAACCTGAAGTATAAATGTCTTCCAAGTCACCACAGTAGTTTGTACAAAAACAAACACTGTAATAAGCACGTTAGCATCTTAAATCCAGTCATACCAGAATAGTTCTGTAAACCTATCATTCAGGACTGCTACTGGTGATTCTACCATTAAAATGTATTTATTTATTATATTCAGTTTATTATATTCAGTTTATTTATTTATGATATTCAGCTCACCCTTCTCTGCATAGCCGGGTTCAGGGTGGGTAACATCCGTAGTGGAACAACATTAAAACAATACATATAAATTAATTATTAAACAATAAAACCCCAAGTAATAACACAATAAAAACTGAACAGTCAGATGGCAGCAATACATCTTGGTGGAGACTATGGATCATGTGTGCTCATGGATGTTGGAATGATAATATTGCTGGTGAACATAAGCACAGAGAAGGGGAAGGCTGATATCAATAGAATTTCCCACCGCCTCAACCATAGGCCTGGTGGAACAGCTCTATTTTATAGGCCTTGCGGAACTGCATTAATCTTCACTTGTTAGTTAATTTGATCAGTCTTCTTAGCACAGAGTAAAATTTACGCATTCCTGAGTTAATCCAGTTTATGCCGAATAGAATGGGCCACAAGCACTCCAGAGCATTGGAACAAAATTCCCACAGAGAATGACTCAAGCAAGTGAGTCCAGCTGCATGTTATGGAAGAAAGCAGAACACAGTGAACCAAAGCCCCCACCTCCAAAATGCTTTGAGTTAGGCAACCTTCCCTAGAATGTTCTTGTACTGGAGACATAGATGGGGGTTTTTTTTCTGTTGGTTTTGTCGGATGGTTGGCAGACTGAATGTCTGGCTCAGGCTGTCTTCCTGCCCCTGGGAGATTAGAGACTCACCATTGCCTTTCCTTTTTGTCCTCAGAGTTCCGCCAGTGAGGAGCGAAGGAGAACGCTGACACCATTAGCCCTGCGTGAGAGATATAGCCTGCTCAGCGATAGCACTCTGGGTAAGAGGCTTATGGGCCAGCAAGCAGGGTCTTGCATTGTGTTGCCCCCTCTCACTTGTTAGGGACCACATGAAGCATGTTCTTGGAGCAAAAACCACATGCTGGAGACCCATGTTCATATCCTCAGACATGTAACTGAATGTCAAAGTTCAGCTTTGGAGAAGGGGGGGGAGGATTTTGGTTCACTGAGTTGGGGAAGAGAAGGTTTGACCCCCACCCCACCCCTGACACACCATGGTTTCTCCAGTCGGAAGCCCCCTCCTTGGCTGATTTAAGCTCAGGACAGAGGGAATAAAACAGGTATCTGTAGGTAGGGCTTGCTTCACCACTAGGAGGAGGAGGAGAGGAGGAGATTAGATTTCACTCTTTTTGTAAGCCCTTCACTCGGAGTCTCAGAGTGGCTTACATACTCCTTTCCCTTCCCCTCCCCACAACAGACACCCTGTGAGGTAGGTGGGGCTGAGAGAGCTCTTTCCAGAACTGTCCTTGAGAGAACACCTCTGACAGAACTATGGCTTGCCCAAGGTCATCCAACAGCTGCAAGTAGAGGAGTGGGGAATCAAACCTGGTTCTCCCAGATTAGAATCCGCACACTTAACCACTACCCCAAACCAATGTTCCCTCTAAGGTGAGTTAGTGTGAGCTGACTCACAGTTTTTTAGCCTCCGGCTCACACCTTTTTGTCTTAGCTCAGGAAGGGTGGCTCCAGAGCGAACTGATTTATGCAGCAGCCAAATCGTTTGCTCACACCATTAATGTCAGTAGCTCACAGAGTAGACTTTTTGCTCACAAGACTCCACAGCTTAGAGCAGTGATGGCGAACCTTTAAGAGACCGAGTGCCCAAACTGTGATCCAAAACCCACTTATTTATCACAAAGTGCCGACACGGCAATTTAACCTGAATACTGAGGTTTTACTTGAGAAAAAACCACTCATACATTAACTTAAGATGATCCAAACAAAGTAAGGAAAGCAATCCCAAATGCTTTCATTTACTTAAAATTATTTGGCAGAGAATTCGACACTTTAATGATGGTCTGGGCCTGGCTGGGGCGATGGCACGCGAGCCCACAGGGAGGGCTCTGAGGGCCACCTCTGGCACCCGTGCCATAGGTTCGCCACCACTGGCTTAGAGGGAGCATTGCCCCAAACTGGCTAGGCAGACCTAGACAGTCGTCTAGGGCACCAGATTTTGAGAGGCTCCAAAAAGGCAAGAGGTGCCTCCTGTTTTCCATGTGCCTTTCTTCTGGAGGCCGAAGGGAAGTTGTAACCTGCCTGCCATCCTTCCTTCCCTTTCTCCCAGCCTGCCCAAGCGCTCGCAGTCTTCACAACCATTGCCCAGTAGCATCACCGGGAGAGCTGGCAGGGGCTGGAGCTGCCCTGCTGCTGGAGTCAGTGGGGGTGGGGGGTGGGAAGCAGCCATCGAAAGAAGAAATTTGCGTAGGATGCAACCCCCCCCCCCCAAGGTGTCTGTTCCATTTCCCTATTTGGGGGTTTTAAGCAGTCTTGGAGGAAGGTTCATTTCTGGTTGGTGAAAGATCAAGGGCAGTTAACCCCACCCCACCCCTGGCACTGCATCCCTGATCCGTTTCCTACACTCACTGTTCTTTGCAGCTCAGCTATTGGGAATCTGAACATATAGATGACATGCGTGAACTGGCCCTCATGAGAAGGGAAGTGGAGAGTAGTAGGTTTGTTTATTTAAATAGAAGGACCTTTGTCTCAAACATGCCCCTGATTCTCTGAGTGGCTTCCTCCTCCCTCGGTGAACGCAGGCCCACCTAGTGGCAGCATGCCAGTCATGGCATTAATTGTAAAAAGGAGGAAAACAAACCTTGGAGGGGGGGCGGGATACTGAGGAAGGAGGAGATGATGTAATCTGCTGCAAGATAACCTTTACTTTAGTGTTCAGAAAACTTTGGAAAATGTAAAGGAGCCAGCCAGATTTTCTAGAAACCAGCTTGGAGCAAAGGAGAGCTCTGGAATGCTGACAAGCAAATTTGCTAGTTCCAAAATGCTATGTGACACAACAGTTTTCTAGCCAAGGTGGTTTCATGTTTATTGTGTAGTGGGTTGACCGCATGGCGAGGCCGCTGCGGCACGCATAGCATCCTGCACGATTCACTGGCACACAACAAAAGACAAAGGGGAACAGCCGGTGGGCCAACTATATACACATTAGGGGACACCCCCTAGGTCCTGTTGGTGGGTTTGAATCTCCTGCCAACATCCCATTGGTCCCTCCATGGAGAGACCAGGAGCCTTGTCCCCATTGTTCTTCCAGAGTCAAGCTCTGGTGTATTCGCTGGCCCCTGGTAGCGGTCAGCGGACACAACATCATTGGATCAGCACTAGGGTTCAAATCTCCACTCAGCGGCTCACTGGGTGATCTTGGGACTGTCTGTCTGTCTGTCTGTCTGTCTGGAGGAAGGGAGAGCTACCCTTAACTCTTTAAAGGAAGATAATTGAATAAATAAGTCCTGACACTGAATCTCTGCAGGTGGACAAGAGTATTTCTGCAGAGGCACCTGACTATTTTTTTTTTTTTAAGACCAGGTTTACACCATCTTGCCGACATGCTAGCTTTTTCTGCATGTGGAATGCTGGCATGTTGGTGGGGGGTAGGGTGCTAAGGCTGCCTTTTCCCTGACATGCCAGTTTCCTAAGTATAGGTGTAAATATAGATTTGGAGAGGTGTTTGTGTTGACATTTTAATGTGGGGAATCAGTGAAACACTGAAACCCACTGGCATCTGAAATGATGAAGTCCATTGATTAGATTCCCCCCCCCCCCACACCTTTTTATAAACCCCCCCCCCCCCAGTCCTTTTTAAAAAGGTCTTGGAGTGAGCCGGCTAAATTTACTTGAATAGCTTAGACCTGGTTTTTACATTGCCAGAGAAGAAGATGGCAGAATGGGCCACCACTTTGGGCTGCAGGTGATGGATTCCAGGTTGAATGTGGCTTTGCATTAAAAACAAGAAGTCCACGCTAATACAAAACGAGTACAGCAGGGATAAAGGTTCTATCCCACCCCCCTTTGTTTGCTCTGCTGGTTTTCCATTTGCAAAGAATTTCTCATGTAGGGGAGCCTTCCGAAGCATCAGTCCTTCTGTTGCAGTCCATTCTTCTCACCACGCTCTCCTGCATGTGTAAATCAGGAGGCTTGCCAATCTCCAGGTGAGGGGTTCTCCTGATCTCCACACTACAGAGATCAGTTCTCCTGGAGGAAATGGCAACTTCACCCCTGCTGAGCTCCTTCCCCTACTCAGACTCCACCCTCCCCAGGCACTGCTCTCAAATCTCCAAGAATTGCCCAAGCCAGAGATGGCAACCCTAAAACTAGGTCTTTCTTGGTGATCATGAGAGGCATTTTTCCTTCTCATGCCTTCATATAACTGAGGTCTGGCTGAAACAGGCTGCAGCTCTGAGCCTCAAATTAAGCTCTGCTTGAGAGTGAAGCCGGGCAGTGAGAGTGATTGAATGGAGTTGTGTTTTGTGAAGGAAAAGCTTCCTTCTTGCCTTGGATGGAATCAGCAACCTTCAGCATCTTTTGAAATGGTCTTGAAAGTACCCTAAATATGCTGCCATGAAAACCCCCAGTTGTGACCAGACACCCAGAGTTTTGCACCTTGTCTTCACCTGTGAGTCATTCTGAGTCTTTTGCACCCTCCCTAGGCTCATTGAGCAGCACGGAGAAAGACAAGACTGACATGAAAATGGCTGTCATTGCAGAACACCTGGGCCTTAGTTGGGCAGGTGAGTGCCGCTCTGGTGGGGAAGGGGTTGGGCCTCACTGGGCTCATTTTGGGACATGACAGGGCAAGCCTTTTGGACAAGATTACCCTGGTTTGACTGTAGGGACTGCTTTTCAAAGTCTGGGCTGGGAAATTTGCTGGCGCTTTGCCTAGTAAAATACCCAAGGACTGTGTATGCCCAGACCTGAAAAGAGGCTTCAAGCACAACAAGGGAGTAGGCAACTTGCAACTCAGCCTCTGTGATTGGCAGGCAGTAAGAAGCTTCTGGATTGGTCAGGCCTAGCATAAATAGATGGAGCCTGCTTGGCTGTCTTTGCTTGTCCAACAGAACAGTCTTTTTGGCCTGCTGCATGTTATGCTCCCGTTTGAGCCCTCACTCTTTGGTTTGGTTTTGATTTGTCTCATCTTCTATGAGTTTGCTTTTAGCTTGTGTGCAGTTTCATGTTATATTTGCAAAACTGGTTCAAGGCACCAGTTTGTTAAGCAAGCTATAAATACATTAAAGAATAAATACATTCAAGAAAATACATGTTGGCTGTCACGGGCTGTCACCCTCTGCGGCTTCATTGGGGCCAGGTGTAGATTCTGCCGGAATTGGGAGCTCATGCTCAGCAGCACTCAGAAGTTCTGCTGTGGCCGGGGTGCTCATCCTCGGCAGTAGTCATGACATGTGCTCCCCAGTCTGTTTCATCTTTCACATGCCTGGCAAAAAGAAAAAAAAAGGTCCCGAGGTTTCTCAGAGGAGGGATCTGTGTTCTGGAGAAATAGAACCGAGTGCAGTGTGCACAGGAAGGGATGTGTGCAACTAATTCTCTGTTGTGTGTTCCTCTGCCTCCTCCCCAACTCTCTCCAGAACTGGCCCGGGAACTGCAGTTTGGGGTGGATGACATCAATAGGATCCGCGTAGAGAACCCCAACGCCCTGCTTGAGCATAGCATGACCCTGGACCAGTGGTGGTGGGCAGAGTGCCAACAGTGAGTGTTGAGAATGGCATCGGGGGCACATGGGCTTGAACTCTTTGGCCAGGCAGATGCCACAGGACCTTAGTCCTTAAATCCACAGAGACTTCTCCTTGCCCCAAATGTCCACATTTGACCCAAGGCCTTGCTTGGGTGCCAGCCAACTTCCCTTTTAACTGGACACTCCCTCACTTTGCATCCCTCTCACATGTGCCATGTTAAATTGAGGTTCTTTATTTTTTCCTGTCTTTTTTTGTGGGGGTTCCCAACTAAAGAAACACTCACAAAGCAACTTTCAGATAAAGACAATAACGTTAGTTAAAGTTACTACCCTTTAGCTGCCTCTGTATGGAATGGCAGGCTGCTGAATAGAGGCACCATCTGCATGTGTAGCTAACCTTACCCCTTTGTCGGTCTCGACCGTGCTCTGATCCCCTCCCAGGGACTTTCCCAAGGCTTTTGTATGCAAGCACAGAGGATGCTTTTCTGCCCTTGCTTAATTCAAAATATGCCTCCTTTAAAGAAAGAAAGACGAGTAGAAGCTGACCAGAGACAGAGGCCAATCCTGGCACCATGAAGTGGCCTGGAAGTTAGTAACTGCTGGTTGCTCCAGTATCTTTAAATATGTCCCCAACTCCCTGCACCCTCCAGAAAGCAAGCAGCAGCATTGTGCGTCATCGGATGCTTCTAAACTGTTTTCAGGGGTAGCCCACAGATAGCACATTCTGGTAGTCAATCCTAGAGGTTGTTCTTATATAACTATGCACAGTTCTGGTTCTTGCTGTGTTTTCATTGTGCTCCTCCTTCTTACTGATCAGGCTTTCTGCTTTTAGTCTGGGGCTCTGCTTCTCTTGGATAATGTGTTCCCCCCTTTCTATTTTTGCAGTGGAGAACTTATACACAGCCCTGCGTAACATTGATCGCAGCGAGATCATCAACATGCTGGAAGGCTCTGTACGGCAGAGCCGCAGTCTGAAGGGTGACAAACGCTACCCGCATAGGGACTACTCCCTGTCACCTTCCCAGATGAATGGTGAGTGCCTGCCCAGACCTGCTGAGCTATTTCGGTAGCACCGGATCCTTGCTAATCCACTGGTCCTGAAGTTGCGTGGGCAGGCTAGGCCTGAGCAGGCTTTATAAGTGTGGCTGCCCTTCCTTCTGGACCTCTGCTGCCTCTCCGGCCTGTTCTGTGGTTCCTGAGATCCGTTCAGCCACCAGCTACTGCCTGCTAACTTTCCCTGCTGGCAGCCCCTTCTTCTGCTAGTCTCAGCTAGAACGGTCCAGCTTGGACATCGAATGGATGAAATGCACAAGGTTGTGGGATGCCACGGTCTGATCAGGTACTGCAGTGTGGCTTGGTATCTTGCAGGGAAGCAAAGCAAGGGGGTGGCTGGAAGTGCAAATGAAGTTGGCGTTAGGAATAGCTAATGGTGCACAGGTTAGTCCCAGCACTGAAGGGGGAAGGAGGGGTGGTGCAGTGGCTCCCACTCCACCAGCGCAGTGCAAGAAGGGAACAAAGGCCTGCCCAAGACTGGAAGCGGGAGAGTGCCTGGGTCCCTGTGGCCGCACTGTTCCTCCTTTCCTTCGTTTCAGAAGCGCTTGAGGGAGTTGGTGCCGTCTTTTAAGCCTGTTTCGATCAGCCGTACAGCTGTCTGAGTGTTTCTTGTGACACGAATTGATGGGAGAGCGAGAGCCTTGTGTGCTGTTGCCACTGAACTCAGTGAAGAAGAGCAGAGAAAAGGGCAGGGCAAAATCAAGAGGCTAAAGAAAGAAAAAGCAGAGAATGAAGAGAGGAGAGTGCAGAGAAACAACTGGGGAAAGCTGAGCTGGAAGTTGCCGAAAGGCCTGTGGTGGTACAGAGGGAAGAGAAAGAGTGCCGTAGCATGTAGAGAAGAAGGGGGGGGTACTTGGTGGGGGCAGAAAGAACAGTGAGTTGGGGGAGGAGAGAAAAGAGGCGGTAGCTGAGAAATCAAGGTGCAAAGAGATTAGCATGTGGGGACAGAAAAGGAGCTGACAAGAGGTAGGGATGTGTCCATCCATGGACTGAGGGAGGCGAGAGAGCAAGTGCATGAAGTGGGATACAGTGAAGAAAATGGAGGTGGGCATAGAGTGGATTACAAGAAATATGCCAAGTTGTAGCAAAAGTGTTTTCCCCCCTGTGGTTAACTAAGCAATGCATCCCTCTTGAGTTTCAGCTTGGCCCTTGAATTGTTAGGAGTTGTGCTGGAAACTCTCCAGCACAGGAATGCGAGTTTGAGTGTTGAGAGGGGCCTCCTGTATGGATGCTGGACATTGATAGGGCTCGATGGGTGCAGATCTTGAGTCGAGATGGGGACAGGCACGGGGCACTGAGGCAGAAGGTGGCCTTGTGACCAAGATCCTGTGCGCCAGTTGTAGATTCAGAAAGAGATCCATGCAGAATTAGAGATTTTGGTGTGGGGTAGTGGGCGCTGGTGCAGGTGCAGGTGGGCAATGCGATGGTCTGGAGTGGTGTACACGGTGGGTGTCCCAAATGCACACTGGCTCTTTCTCTTCTTCCCTTCCCCCTCCCAGTATGGTCTGCGCCCTCCCACGTGCTGTCTAGCCACAGGGGGCTTGCAAGCTCCTCCAGAGTTGGCTGGCCAGTAGGTGCCTGTCACCTTGGTCTTCTGGCCTCATCCTGACCTCTCTCCCGCCTCCTCTGCCTACTCCTCCTCTTCCTCCGTTGCCTGTCTCCACTGTCTGTGTCTCTTTCTCTTGTCTGAGCTGAGCCCTCTGAGAGCTTTTGCCTTGCTGTTGAACGCATGATGCGCCCGACCTGACCTGGCATGCCTTTCCGTGCAGCCACAGCTGACTGTCTCTACTCTGTCCTTTGCTGCTACCCCTTTCCTGGCTCTCTTTCCCTCCCCTCCCCCAGCTGCTCTGATGAAACAAGAAGGCCTGCTCCCCAAGCCTGCCAATCCCCAATCCCACCTGGACTGATTGGCTCCCAGAAGGGACCACCCCCAATGCCCTTTCCCAGCACTGCTGAGTAGGCAAAGTCCAGCAGGCACTGAGCAAATTCTGCTAAAGTCTGCATGGAGCAGAGGTGGCCCTAACTCTCACTGCATCCGTACAGGGTGGGGTGGGGGGTGGGAACTTATTTCCTTTGCCCTCTGGCCCTTTGGCTGTTTTGTTTATTTAGTGTCATCCGTGTACTCAGAAATGTATTACAGAGTTTCATAAGCAAAACATGACAAGTCTCTGCCCCAAGGAGCTTGCAGTCCCAATCTTGAGAGAGGGAGGACAACGAAGGGAGAGGAGAGACTTCAGACCAGCATAACGGGATGGATTTGAGTAAAGGCAGCAATGACACCAGCTTGGAAACAGCGCAGATGGAGAGGGGAGAAGAAAGCTCTTTTCCAGGGAGCCTTTGAGCTTTGCAGTCCCTATCCCCAGCTGTAACCGAGCCCGGGATTGTGGGGGGGGGGAGTGTAAGTGCATTTACTCACATCCCTCCTTTGCTATCCTGGTCTCTCCTTCCCCTCCTCCCCAGAGCTCAGCCCTTTTCACAGGAGGGCAACTAGGGACTGCGCTCCGTACAGGTGTCCTACAGATCCAGGCTTTCTGCCAGCTGTGACCCAAGTGCCCCTGGCAGCTATAGTGTGCCCTGTTCATCTTTCCCAAAAAGCAAGGGGTTGCCAGTGGGAACACTTTTTGGTGCAACAGTGGATGTTTTTGGTCCCAGGAAGAGCCAGAGAACCCTTTCTGTTGCATTTGCTGCCAAGGTCAAGACCGCCTTTGGGGAGTGGTGATCGATTGCAGGCTTCTTGGGCAATCTATGTGGAAAATCCCAGGGCCAAAGTCACTGCCAGAGTGACCAGCCAGGAGCGGCTTTTTTTTCTTAGGTTCAAGTGCAGTGAAGAGGTGGGCTGGCACCTCCCAATATGCTTTGGAAAGGCAGAATGCATCAAAGAGTTCCTGTCATGCACAAACGGGCTCAGCCCCAGCTTAGCAAAGGAATGGATGGGGGAGGGATGGGGGGGCCCAGCCAAGCAGGGGAGCAAGACGCTTGGACATTCACACCCGGTGGCTAATTTCTGATAAAGGAGGTATGAGAGCTGAAGCTACTGATCCCTAGGGTTGCCAACTCTCTTGGAAGAAAAAAATGTCCTGTCCTTTAATAGAAGCATACTGGGATGTTATTTACCAGGCAATGATGTTTACCTCCATGCCATGAAAAGTTTCCATCTGACCATTTTCACACATTGAGCCTCTATTAAAGGGACAATATGTTTTTCTCCAGGCCTCTTGACAGGGTTGCCAGTCTCCAGGTAGAGCCTGGAGGTCTCCAAGAATTTCTCCTTCTCTCCAGATGACAGAGATCAGTTCCCCTGGAGAAAATGGCTGCTCTGGAAGGTGGACTGCGTGACAGTATACCCTTCTGAGGCCTCTTCCTCCCAGAAACCCTGCCCTGCGTGACAGGCTTTACCCCCAAATCTCCAGGGATTTCCCACTCTGGAGTTGGCAACCCTACGAATGTTTGGGGTTAGACAGATGGTTAATAAAATGAATAAGCACCCCTGCAAGGGCCAAAAATGATGCCACGTGGAAGATCTATGACTGGACCTCCAGATGTTTTGATTTGTATTTAAAAGCAGCTGTGGTGGATTCAGGACAAAGGTGAGAGCCGCAGAGCCCTTGTCTGGACCATTCTGCAGGAGAGAAATTTAAAAAGGGGAGAATGAAAGAAAGCTTCCAGTGAAACAAATATTCTGGATAATCTCAACGTCTTTAAAATTAAAAAAAAAAGTCAAACGTGTAGCAGTCCACTACGTCTCAGGCTCCAAAAGTCATTCTTTGGAGCTTGTTAGAGAATTCAAATAATCTATAGAACATTTCTTTCTATAATCATCATCATCATCAAAATGTTGACCTTGAGTATTTTGGTTGGAAAGAGAATAAATATATTTCACAAATAATAATTTAGAAAAATATCAGGGCGTGCTACATGCAAGATTTTTTTTTTTGGTAATTGATCTCAAAGACTTGAAGGGAGTTTTCATATGCAAGGCTTAAAGCTTTTGGGGTCTATTTATTTTTGCAAAGAGCCAGTCTGTAATGCAAATATAAAACATACCTTGGCCAGAATTCTCATTTGTGTTACTAACGCCTCTCCTCCGCTTCTTGTTCCATGCTAGTGATAAGCAGGCATTCACAGGAGTGATACATGCAAGGGGGAGAGAGGCACAGAGGTGATTTGAACCTTCCGTATGAAAACACTAGACGATGTGGTGTTTGTTTCATTGTTAGGCTTTCTTTTTATTTTCCCTCCCCTCCCGTCATTTTTCTTTTGCCCCCTGCCCTTCCGAGTCGAAGTTTGTTCCTTGCCCTGCAAAGGCCATGTTAGTAGAATGATTTTGGAAGGAAGTTTACAACATAAAGCTAGGAACAATATAAAACTAGAAACCTCACTTCTGGTTTCCCATTTGAAAGCAGCCATTGAAGTGTTAGCAGGGCAGGATCATGACGCAGTGTAGAGAGGGTGCCTCTTTGTACCCTGATGTTTCCTTGGGGCAAACTCTGTTTGCCTAGCTTTGGTTCCCCCCACCATGGCTTTATTCATTTGGAACCTGGAACTGGGACCTCTTGGTTCACAAATGTGTGGGACACTCCCAGCCCCCACCCCACCCGAGGGCCGGGTCTGCGCGTGCTGCCCTCAGTCCAGCGTGTCAGTCTGTTGCCCTCTGTCTGCCCATGCAGGTTACGCTTCGCTGCAGGACGAGTTGCTCTCCCCCGCCTCCCTGCATTACGCACTGCCCTCCCCGCTGCGTGCCGACCAGTACTGGAGTGAGGTGGCCATCATGGATGCCATCCCCATGGCCGCCACCGAGCAGGACGCCCTCATGGAGATGTCCGACATGCAGGTGTGGTCCTCGGGTCTCACGCCCTCGCTGGTGACTGCCGAAGACTCCTCCCTGGAGTGCAGCAAGGCCGAGGACTCGGATGCCACGAGCGAAGGCCGGTTTCCGGGGCAGCTCCTGGAGGATGCGCATGGCCCCGACCCGCTGGGCTCCATGGACCTGGTTGAGGACGACACAGTGGATTCAGACGCCATGAATGGCCTGATGGACACACTAGAGCAGGAGGAAGGTCAGAGGTCAGAGGGGAGGAGGCCAGATGGTGAGCACCAGGCGGGGCCGCTGGGGGGGCCAGGTTCCCACGGTGAAGTCTCTCTCATTTCAGGCCAGCAGAGGGTGCAGGCCCGCATCACGGATTCACCCACAGTCAGTCGTGTCATAGACAAGGGCAAAGACAGGTAATGAATCACTCTACCCACAGGGGGAGGGGGTGGTGGCTCAGACTAGCAGAAAGAGGAATGGGGGACATGGGTGGAGGGGTAAAACCACCTTTGAGCACACAATCTTGGTCTGTGCCCCAGATCAGAATCAGAACAGGGCCAAGGCAGGTTTTAAAGCCTCTTTTTAAGACATTGGTAAAATTATAAAAGAGTATAAAAGTAGTATAGCTTTAACAGAGCCAGTGTGGCATAGTGATTAGAGGGGCTGGACTGTGACTATAGAGACCCAGTTTCAAATAAGCATGAAGCTCAGTGGGTGACCTATGGCCAGTCATTCTTGCTCAGCTAAACCTATTGCTGAGGAGTAGTTGGACCATTACAGTAGATCAGTGCTACTCAGTGGCTTGGGAGTCACATACGGCTCTTTGACATGCCACTTGTGGCTCTTCTGAGCACTGTTCCCACGACATGGCACCTGCCCCATATTTCAGGAAAGTGAGCAAGGGCCTTGCCTGGTGGGGTTTGCAGTTGGCAAGTGGTTCTCACCTAGAAATAGCTGCCACTGGAGGAATGGGGGGGGGGCTGTGAGCCTCCTGGAGAGACAGGCCTCACAGCAGGGATGGAAGTAACTGGCTTTTGCAGTTGATGGCAACCAGCCACAGAGTGAGGACAACTGCAGCACTAGATAGTGCAGTCAGTGCAGTCATTCCTTCACCTCAGGGAACTCTGGGTAATTTAGTTTGTTGTGGGGTTCTGTCCTGAGCCCTCTCACAGCAATCACACCCAAGCTACAATTCCCAGGAGTCATTGAGGGCAGCCTTTTGGCAGCTGATAGGCTATAGAATTGACATAAGTTTGCAAGGCAGAGAGGCTCTCATCGTTAGATGCAAGTTGCTGCTTTTGGCCATATGGTTTTTGCCATCTTTACCCTTGTGGGACAGAAATTGATGGGGCTTCCCATTAAAAAAATGTGTTCCTTTGCATGGCTGCATTGCATGAAGAAGGCATGAATTGTGAGCCTCTCTTTCCGTCCTTGGTAAACAGGCTTGGTGACTGGACCGTGGAGAGCACCTTCATCTCCAGTCTGTCGGATCTGCCCAAGGGAGTGTCAAGCCCACCGTTGCTGCGGCAAGCAGTGCCCTACAGAATGCGGGAGCGGGAGAGGCCGGAGCACATGCGGATTGACTCATCGGAGGAGAGGGAGAGCCCACCACCACACAGGGATTGGGGGCTCCAGCCTGGGAGACGGCAGGGCCTAGCCAAGTGGCTGGATGAAGCTGACAGCAGCTTCTTTGGGCAAACACAGGTAGGAGGGCGCAGAGCTGCTTCACAACCATCTGTTTCCTCCCACAGCAGCACAGGTACAAAGCAGGGCTGTGTTGTTCAGCAGAAGCATCATTAAGAGTCCAGGGCTATGGGCATACGCAGACCAGTGTCTATGCTGAGATTCTGCACATGTGCAGGAAAAAGTGTAGGAGGTAATGTTGACTGGGCATATAATTCAACTTCCTGAGAAACCTCTGTTAATTTTAGAAAGAAAAGCAAGTATCTAGCCTTTATGGGTGTGAACATATGCTTGAAAGTGTGTGGGATGTCTCTGCAACGTCTAGAGACTAGAGTTTCAACTTTCTTTTTAAACGAAATTGACATATTGCTAAATCAGCATGGTAAAGCCCTGTTGGGAGTGTACAGATGCCTGTGATTAGAGTTGATTCAAGTAGAATAGTAGAATCAGTACAGGAGGCACAGCAGCTCAATGAGTTTGCCATGTAAGATTTGGAAATCCGGTGTAACAGGCCGGATTAACCCCCCGGCCAGAGTAACCCCGGGGTTACTCTGGCCGGGGGGGTGAATCTGGCCTGTTACAGCCGGCCAGATTAACCCGGGGTTACTCTAGCCTAGGCCAGAATAACCCCTCAATAACCCCTCCGGGGTTATTCTAGGCTAGGCCAAAATAACCCCGGGGTTACTCTGGCCGGGGGGGTGAATCTGGCCTGTTACAGCCGGCCAGATTAACCCGGGGTTACTCTAGCCTAGGCCAGAATAACCCCTCAATAACCCCTCCGGGGTTATTCTAGGCTAGGCCAAAATAACCCCGGGGTTACTCTGGCCGGGGGGTTAATCCGGCCTGTTACACCGGTTTATATCAAAACCGTGTTCTTTCTACCAGCTCCCTGAGGCTGCCTTTTCCCCAGCTGTACCACCAGAGGGCTTATTGAGAACTTTTTAAAAAACACCTATTGTTGCACTATAGCACAATGCCATTTTAACTATCTGTTGACGCAATCTACTAGTTCCTCTGAATTCCCAGCTTTTTTTAAAAAAAGGAGGTCACTTACATGCATGTTGTTTGCCCAGGCTTGGATGCGATTGGGAAGCAAGTTCCCCCCCACTTCCCTACAGCATCATCGTACTCTTATGCACTTCCCGGCTTTCCCCCTGTCTTTCCTGTAATCTTTCCCAAATCTGCTTTGCTGCAGGGTTTTGGGAAAGATCACGGCAAAGCCTGGGTGGCAACCACGTATACAGAAAAGTCTGGATCTTTCTGGTTTTGTTCACGTCCACATTATTCTCCCTGGCCATGGGCTATGGGCATACGCAGGGTCTCAAGTAGTGGTGTTTCATACCTCCAACTACCTGATCCTTTTTTTTTTTACTGGAGGAGCTGAGCTATGAGCCTGGTGCCTTCTGCATGCAAAGCAGACTTGCTGCCACTGACCCAAAGGGATCCAGCTCTCAGGAGAGGTTTAAGAACGAAAAAGAAGCTAATAGCAGCCACAGATAAGGGAAATTCAGACTAGAGTTACAAGAGAAGGGGGTGCTTGTTAGACTCCTTTCCCCTCTGCCGGTGCAAATCCTTCCACGGGAATTTCTGTTTGCCCATGGAGGAATGGGAGAAGGACACAACCATCAGGTGGGTAGATACTTTTTTTCCCTAGTAGAGAAAACATCAGCTCGGTGGCCAGCCATGCAGGGGGAGGTTGCACTGGAGGAAACAGTAAAGTGTGGTCCTGATCTAGCTTCCCCCTCCTTGGCAGCTGCTGTTATCTAGTATTCAACATTCACAATCGGGGAGGACCTCATCGTGAATCCCCTGCACCATGATTAGCTTGGCCTTCAGTGTTCTTTGCAAAGAACCCTGGGAGGTGGGGAAATATCATTGTGCAAGGGAATGGCAGTGACGAACTGAGGCTGCAGAAGGGCAGGGGGTCAGCAGGACAGGCCCCTCTGCCCCACCTAGGCAGTTTCTGTGCAAGGGAGTGTCAGTGTCGAACTGAGGCTGCAGAAGGGCAGGGGTACAGCAGGACAGGCCCCTCTGCCCCACCTAGGCAGTTTCTGCTTACGAGTAGCATGGCACTATCCTTGGCATCTGCATCTTGCTGAGTCCCTGTCTGGAGAGAAGGGGCAAGCCTGCCGTAGCCCCAGAGTCTTGTCCTGTGCAGCCTCTCTGCTCTCTATTTATATCCCGCCTGGCTAGCCTCTTCACTTGCTTCCTAATTGGGTAGCGCCTGGTTCTCCCCCTAGAGTCAGGCATGGAGGGACCAGAAATAGAGCTGCCTGGGATGCCAGAGGGTGGTGGGTGGCTGTGCTGGACTCAGGCAAACGAGCCTTCCGTTTGCCAGCTCAAGCAGGGCTGGGCAAGGCAAAGCTGCTTGTCACTCAGAACCATGAACTGTCAGGTGATCTAGCTGAGGTTGCAAGCCTTTGTAGGCCTTCCTCCGCCCCCCAAGAGTCACCGTCCGTTCTTTCAGGGGCACGAGGGGCCTTGCCAGGGTCGAAGCTGAACTCTCGGTGACTTTGACAAGGCCCTTCTGCTGTTCCCTCCTGACTGGAGCAGGGTAGGGGGCAGGGAGATTGGCTGAGCGCCTCCAAGCAGCTGGTCCCGGGCCCAGCTAAAATTACAGCAGCCAGTCTCATCCTCTCACAGTCCCCAGTCCCCAGTCAGGGAACTGTTCCTGTCACCAGCTCTGGGCAGTGCCCCACTGCTATGAGGGAAGGCAGGTTGTAGGCTGGGGTGGGATTGGGTGGGGACAGCCAGGACTGGCTCCTTAGCCCCCCAGGATCATGTGGGGCTTCCTGACCCAGCTGCTCATCAGCTTGGTCCTGCTGGGCTTCTTCTTGGTCAGCTGCCAGAACCTTCTGCACATCGCCCATGGCTCCGTCCGTTTCGTGCTGAAGCACATCCACCAAGAGTTGGACAAGGAGCTGGGCGAGAGCGAGGGCCTCAGCGACGATGAGGAGGCGGTCTCCACCCGAGTGGTGCGCCGGCGGGTCATCATTCAGGTACCCAGCAACTCCACAGGGCACAGCTGTCTGAATACCCTCCTAGGGTTGGCGGCAAGGGTATCCAGTGGATGCCCCTTCCTCCAGGAGGCCATGTGAAGCTTAGCTGGCCAGTGGGGGGGGGGCAGCTGTCAAGGCCCTGGTGGGGCAGGGAGAGCTGGCTTTGCCCAGAGAGCTCAGGATACCATGTGAGAGCAGGATATTGCAGAATTACGGGGTGGGGGGAATTGCAGTGCCTTGTGGCGGAGTTGTCAGCATTATGGGCTTCCTGACACTCAAAGTCTTTGGGCATGCCAGTCTTTGCTGACGGCCTTCTCGTTCCTTCAGGGCAATGAAGTCTTGGATATTCCAGGGGAACAAGTGACTGAGGAACAATTCACTGATGAACAAGGCAACATTGTCACAAAGAAGGTGAGTGCCTTGCAGGGGTGGTCTTTAAAGGCCTTTGACACTGTTGCTTAATAGCCTGGCACAGTTGGCCCTTTGCTTAGGTGAAAATGGCACTGAGTCACACGCAGATGTGGTCCTCTTTCCTCCAGAGTCTTTTTGTTTGCATGTATTTTCCCTTGTCTGTAAAATAATTAAGAGCCTGCTATTTCCCACATCTGCTTAAAAGTAGTGTGCCTGACTTTGTCCATATTATTTTCCTTGCAAGGTCAGATGTATAGTGACCAGTCCTTATGGTGAACTGGGGGTTTGAACCCAAATTTTCCCAGTGCACTGTATCCACTATACCATACTGAATGTCTCTTTTGTGGTGAGACATATCGCTGAGTGAACTTGTGTTGTTTTGACTTTTAATGTGTGTAGGGGGTGTGGATCTTGCTCTGCAAGACATTCCGTAGCTCACTACAGTTATCTGTCTGTCAGCCTATTACATTTTTACCTCACTGGTTGAGCTAGGAGAGAGTGCCTGGCCAAGGTTATTGTCAGGTTGGTAGCCATGTTGGTCTGAAGCAGCAGAACAAAATTTGAGTCCAGTGGCACCTCTAAGACCAACAAAATTTTATTCATAACCGAGATGGGATTTGAAGCAGGTCTCCCGTGTCCTATACAACATTCTAACCATTATACTAAATTGATTCTCTAGAATTATTCTCTGTCCAAGCCACTGTAGCTGTAGGCTCTATAGACAAATATTATGTAGACTTTTGGAGTGGAACAGATGGTTCCGCATTTTGTGGAGGAGAAACTTGGTGGTATTGGATAGCATTCAGTTGACCCCTGTGCTGTGATTCTGTAACCATCCACTACGGCAGCACACTGGTACCATTCAGCTAAATACTCTGTATATCCTAGGAAGGGGGACCTAAGCCTTGATAGCTGGAAGAAGTGTAGGATGGAGCACTGGGATGATTTGGGAGCCAGGCTAGTGCCAGTCATCCCAAACAGGCTTGTACCGAGCTTTTTTGGTGTTTGTGCCCCACTCTGGCCTGATGCAGATGGGGGCTGTCTTAATAGTTCTGGAGCCTTGGACAGTAATCCAGGTTGAAGTTCCAGGATCATTGCTACTCCCACTGGGGCCAAGCAAAGGGCAGTCTTCACCCAGTGTGAAGTGGGCAGGAGCCATCACTGTTGCTGGAAGCCAGCAGCCCAAGCCCCAGATGGGACAGGTGGAAATGACGGCGGGAGCCTGCTCTTCTTCTTTTCCCCACTCCTTGGGGGAGGGGGGAGGCCATGGGTGGTCACCTCCCCAAGCATGCTGCCCCTGTTGCTCATTTGCTAAGACCAGCCCTGGATTCTTCAATAGCGTTTCAGTAGCTCAGACCACACTGACGGTTCTAGCACTTTATAACAAAGGCCGCCACGTCTTACTCAATTTTAATAAGTGTATTTGGATATTTTATAGACTGTATTGTTTTAGACTTATACTGTATTAATTGTTATGTTGGTTTTAAACTATTGTAAGCCACCCTGAGCCGCCTTGGCGGGAGGGCGGGGTAAAAGTCTAATAAATAAATAAATAATATTCCACTCTGACTCTTAATGGTGCCCAGAATCAAATCCCGTATGCAGCTGTGAGGATCAGTGCCTGATCTGAATGGGCAGGGGGAGAGGAGGATTGCATGATGATGATGGTGCTGCAGAAAGTGCCACTCACAAGGAACTTACAGACAGAATTGCAGAGCTGATCTAAAACTGTGGCTAAGAGACTGAGCTGCAATCTAGAACGTCCCCATTTCAAATTTCAGCTCTAAAACTCACTAGTGGCTTTTAGGTAGCTGCTCCCTCTCTGCTTTAACCCCATCCCCACCCCTTTTGACATATGGTCATAAAAATACCGGTCTGCCTCAAAAGCCTGTTGTAAGACCCATAACATGCCATTTTATATTGGTTTTCTAATAATTTGTTTTCACCACTTTGGATTCATCATGAGATAAAGGAAGCATGCTAACAAATCAATAAAAATCAGTAAGAGTTTTGAACACACCAAAAGTGCTGTATTTATTATTGTTATTAAATGTTGATAGTGAACAGTGCAGGTAGCAAGGGTACAGTATGGGCAAGGATACAGACTAAGGCAAAGTCTTGGCAGAAAAGGGTTTTGAAGAAGAGGCTGGTGAGCCAACGCACATGGTGGTTTCAAGAAGGATGTCAGGGCTTAGGGCACAACAAGGAAGAATGGACCAACTCATTCAAAAGGCCAGGAGACGTGGGAGCTGCTTTTAATTTCTACCCATCCATTTCAGATTATCCGGAAGGTGGTACGGAGGCTGGACACCGACAGTATGGGAGACGGGCGGCAACACGAAGAGGTGATTATCCAGGGCTCCCAGCAGAAACTGGAAGCTGAGACTGATCGCTTCCTGAAATATGCCACTGGGGAGTGGGAGAGTGCAGGCAGCAAGGTATACGAGCCCTGTGGGCAGTGGTTCAGCCCTAGGGCTCCAGCTGCGTCCGCCCTGTCTTCCGTTTCCTGCTCCACCCCCATCTCCCTCCTGCCATGGCGCAGCTCCTTCTCCCCTTTCCCGACTTCAGACTTCTTACTACTGCACCGTCACTGGCCTTCTGACTTCCTTTTCCTTGTGTTTCTCTGTCTGTCCGTCCGTGTGCGCTCCCTGTGGGTTTGTCCGTGACCGTGTCCCACTTTGCTGTTCCTTGCTGCTGTTACCCAGGAGGAGGCTCAAGGGAGTGTCCCGAGATCGGAGCTGCTCGGGGGCAGGATGGGGGCTCACATAGTGAAACGAGCCAGCCTGAAAAGGGGGAAGCAGTGACACCCCTCCCCCCCTCGAGTGGCCTCTTTGGAGGTAAACACCCCTTTGTTCTTACTAGTGGCTGGGAAGGGAGGCGTGGGGGTAAGTGGTGCTAACACCTGTCAGTTTCCCTTCCTGGACGCAGCCTTGGACTGTAGTTTGTAGCCCCCTCCCAACCAGAAGACCTTCCCAGGCTTCTTGGTCCTGCCTACCTTGTGTTGGCCCTGGGACTGAAATGTTTGGAATGCCACTACAGATTCACCATGTAGTCAGTTAATTGGTTAGATAATTAAGAAGGTGCCTCCATTAATTGGACAGTGTATTTTAAAAACAAGGTTTTGGGAGGGAATTAGAAGTGGAAAGCACCATTTTTACAAGAGGCATTCTTCTCTTCCACCCACTCTTCCAAAATGATGCTTGCTGTAACACATGTGCATCATCTGAAACAACAAAAGTATACTTTTTCCCCTTTAGATCTATTATGTTAATTTGCATTCAGATTTATGCAGATGGCCTCAGTTAATTGACTGAAATCCACACAGCCTTAGCTGTAGGTGCCAGAAGGCTGGGAAAGGAGCATTCTGTACCCAATGAATCCCTATTATGTGTCAGTCTCTTGAGAGCTCCGGTTACAAGTCCCTAAGGACAGTGCCCTCCAAATGTTCAGTAGGTGACTTTTTATCTGCATTGACAGGAGATGTTCTTAACACTTACACCCCAAAAAGTTTATTTTTCACATGTGCAAGGATATTCCACCCCCTGTTTCTCTGCATGAATTACTGTTATGTCTGGATCTTCTGATTGTCATGCCCAGAGCAATGAGTCATGCAGAGATGCAATATCCAGCCTCAGTGGGGCACAGATAAAATGGGACTGATTGATCGATCTAGTCATGCAGCAATATTGAGGCAAGCCCAGAGCAGAAATTCTGTGGACAGTTTCCTCTGTTAGTCTTTGGGATGACAAGGGCTTTTGAATTATAATTTAATTCTTTTGGCAAATACCCTAGAGGGGAAAATGCAGAGGATTGGAGGCCCCTGCTCTGCGCTGTTTCCTGATCTTGCTTCTGCCGTGTGCACTACATATTGGACCAGATTACCTGGGGCAGGTTGCCATCTCTCCCTCTCCTGTCTTCAAGAGGGGGAGGCCTGGCCTGTTCAAGAATGGGGAAATTGAGGGGGGGGGAGTAAGATACATCTGCAAGGAGTTATGTCTAGAGTTGGAGGGAGGTGCTGTACACTAAAACCTATGAACCTAAGTATCATGCTGGATCAAACGAATGGTTCATTTAGTCTGACATGCAGTTTCCTTCAGGGCCCAGACCAACACCACATGGAGAAGCCCACTAGTAGGACAAAAAGGCAACATCCTTTTTTAGGCCAACGTGCACCTAAAAATGGGTATTACCAGCCTGTGGACATGGTGGTTCCATTTAACCTGCATGGCCGATAGACCTATCCTTCATAAATATGCTCCAGCCCCTCTTAGCCAGTAGACATCATTGTATCTTGTGGCAGAAAACCCCAGGGGTGGCTATGAACATGTGAAGCTGTCTTAACAGTATGTCATACCATTGGTCAGTTTATCCAAATATTTTCTACTCTGATTGGCCACAACTCTGCAGGACAAGAAAGATCTTTCCCATCTCCTCCTATCTGATGTCCTTTAACTGGAGACACCAGGTACTTGACACTGGGTTTTTGCACATGCAAAACAGGTGGATGTAGCACTGAACCATGACTTTCCCTCCCCTCTCAGACCTGGAGCAAGTGGTAGTACAGGAGCCAAGAGATCCCTGAGGGGAGAGGGGACAGTAATGTAAGGACAGGAGGCCTGTGAGTTTGTCTTTCCCCTCAGAGTCAAAAAACCTGCTTCCTGGAAAGGGCCTGCATTGAGGCATTGCTCAGAAGGAAGATCCTTTGCCGGTGGCTCCAGCCTGGGAGGCAGCTCTTGTGTTATGGGCTCTCAGACATACACAGAATCAGTTCTCACTTGTCAGTCACAGGGACAGTATGGCTTTGCAGAAGAAGAGCAGAGCGAGCAATCCTGTTGACTACAAAAGCTGCACCTGTGCTCCCCTGCTGATTGGATCTGAATGCCACAAAAGACTTTTCTTTCTCCAGGGCAATGTGTCGCAGGATGCTGGAATAGATGGGCCATTACTTTGGTATTCTGATGGGAGAAGCCGCTGCTTGGTATTCTGATGGGAGAAGCTGCTGCTGCTGCTAAATTTCTCCCTTCTGAATAGAATAATTGGAAGACCTGAACCGTTGGGTTGAAACCTGGCAATTCACAAAAGCTTCCTGTGCCCTTAAATTAATTGCCTTGGCAGGGTCTGAAGTCCAGTAACATGGCTTCTTTGGTTACTGCAACATTGTAAAAGAGATGCACCCTGTGTTGAGCTTCTGCCTGCTGTGCAGATGGGGAATGAAGAAGGGGGACTCAGCTCCTGAGCCTTCTGTGGCTGCACAGCGGGCTGGATCTCAGCAGAGCAATCCGTGCACGGCTTGCAGAGCTACAGTGGGAGAAGAAAAGCCAGGCCAGCTGTACTACTCCCTTCCTGCAGCTATTAAAGGGACAGACTTGCTTGCTCTGTTTGGGAGCTGGCAGTGGCTTCCCTCGGCTGCACTCGTTTGGTATTTGTGTGCGTGTGTGTCATTGTCAGTCTGTGCTGCTGTCTCAGTCTGCTTCTTTCTTCCCCACTGGAGCCCAAAGTCTGAATGCTTGAAACAGGGCTTCCTTTGGAAAGCCCCAAATATGCTGTTTCTTGCCTGTCTACTGCATCTTCATTGGGGAAGGGTGCATGGGGAGAAGTGCCTCCTCTTGTGTTGCAAGATCTTTCAATGCTATTGCCATCATTTATGGAGGAGGGGATCTGTCCCACATAGCTCTGGCATGATCTATGGTACTGCTGTTACCTGGACTTTCCATTGCCTCCTTTATCTCATCCTTCTTCACAAGAGATCAGAGATTATCTGGTAGTATCCTCAGTCTTGTGAGGTGGGATAGGCTGTGAGAACAGCAGTTGACCTGTTGAGTTCCATGGCTGAATAGGGATTTGACCCCAGTGTCTCCCTGGTTCAAATACAACACTGCCTGCCATGTACATGCTGGTATGGAGGAAGGAGAGCTTTATAAGAGGGTCTGAACATCCAGGATATGCAGTTAAGCTAGGCATATGCTTTGCCTGCTGTTCTGTAGCAGGGTTCTGATGTGCCAGTTGTAAGGGAGCTAGAAGTCTTTACCAGCTGAAACAAGTGAATCTCTCAAGAGGTAACATGATCCAGAGACCCCAGCTTTTATGCTCCTTGTTGGCCATACACAGAAGAATTTCAAAAAAGAGCAAACTTTTATGATTGGGCAAAGAGCAGTATGCCAAACCTTACCAGTAATCCTATTGGACAGTGCTCCTCCCCCCTCCTGTTCCTGGGAAAGCAAGCTAGTAGTTGGGCTTCAAGTTTGAACCCAGCAAGTTGAAGCCAGCAGCAACAACAGCCTTGCAAGCTGCAGTGCCATTTGCAAATGCATTGCAGTGATCGGCTGTATGTAAGGTCCCTCTTCCCCCCCCCCTTCTGGAAAGCAGAGCAAAGAGTGGGAAAGAGACAAAAACAGTGGGAAAGAGAAGGTAAATGCAGCCCTTTAAAGTTTAACCCCCCAGAGCCTGTATTCGGCAATGCCGAATAATGCTGGAAAAAAGCTGAATATTTTGGCTTTTATTCGGCATTCTATATTCGGCAGCTGAATCAGATCAGAGATTCTGATTTGGCTTTCTGAATACCCGATGCACACCCCTAGTGACTGCTGCAAGTTCACCCAGCTGATTCAGCTTGCTTTACTGAATGCACACCCCTAATGACTGACCCAAGGTCACCCAGCTGGTTTCATGTGGAGGAGTGCAGAATTGAACCTGGTTCCCCAGATTAGAGTCCATCGCTCTTAACCACTACACCACGCTGGCTCTCAATCTTGACCAGGTCTTGATCATCCAAACCCTACACTATCGTTAGAAATTCTTTCTGTTCAGAAAAAAAAAAACCATGCCATATCCTATAGGTAGCATTTTTAGTGGCTGTAAGTTTGGCACCATGGGCCAGCAAACTGTGTGCTGTTGGACACAATTTACCTCCTCTTCCATAGAGAAGAAATAATTCTCTGGCTGGATGCCTTCTTTCTCCCATCCAGAAGGACACGGGCCTATTCATCTGTCACAGAGGTATATGCAAAGGTCATTAAGTCTCTCTCTCTCTCTCTCTCTCTCTTTTTTTGGCCCCCCGAAGGGGAATTTTTAAATTTTTTTACATTTCCTACACACTACAATTATGGGATAGGGGAAAGGATACTAATACCCTAACACTATTACTATGGGTGATGGGTAAAGGAGATCTAATACATATATCTACTTGATAGGGGAAGGAATACTACCATTCTAATCTGTTTCATCTACTGGATTTGGGGGAAGGGAGAAGTCTAATACATGTCATGTTCTAAATAGTTGAAAAAATAATCCATTTTAACCTAATATTACATGTTATATCAAGATTTGGTTCAATTATGATAATACACATTTAATAGCTTAACACAATTTAGTGCTATTGTCTTAGTTCTAGAGTATTTTCTTCTTCCGTTCCTTCGTTTTGTCATTGAGTCTCTCTTGAGCTGGATGACAGCACTCAGTAATCAGTGTTGTAAACTGGCTCAGTAGCCACTTCCAGCAATAATTACAGCACACTCCACAAGTCAGTTGTTACTTCCACAACATACAGCAGAGATATACCCCCTTCTGGAGTTCTGCACAGCAGTTACCTGGTCACCATTCTCCACCTTTGTGGTACACTATGCCTGACTGAGAGAGCCAGCCCTGTTCTCCTGATTTCACTTGATCTTTGTCGTGGTCTCTGTGCAGTCCCACACATGAGTTGGGCGCCTGCGGTCGTGCGCAGGTGCCCAACCCATGTGTGGTACTGCACAGATGACCACTTGAAGATCATCAGTTACAGGTAAGCAACCTATCTTCGTCATGGTCTCTGTGCAGTCCCACACATG
Source organism: Gekko japonicus (assembly GCF_001447785.1). Classification (NCBI taxonomy): domain Eukaryota; kingdom Metazoa; phylum Chordata; class Lepidosauria; order Squamata; family Gekkonidae; genus Gekko; species Gekko japonicus. Next base: position 1,668,930 of record NW_015164186.1, read on the forward strand.
GGTTGGGTGCCTGCGCATGACCGCAGGCGCCCAACACATGTGTGGGACTGCACAGATGACCACTCAAAGATCATCAGTTACAGTCACAGTCACCCTTCCTTCCATGCAGCAGGTCCTTGTTAAACCTGCTGGGTTGTTTGGGAAGATGCTGCTCCACCCCCCACTAGACAAGCACCATTGCACACCAGGTCAGCATGTATCCTTCACAAGGTCCACAAACCCATGTTTTTCTCATAAGGTAAATGTACAGACTGGAGGGAGATCACCTGTAAAGGAGAAGTAGGAGATGGGAGAGGGTGCTAAGCTATTCCCTTATCCCTCATTTCCCTTCTACAAATGTATTCATGGCTGCTGTTCTTTGTTTCTTGAATGGGACGTAAATCCTGTTCAGGAGAGGGGAGGCATTTGGGGGGGGGGACTACTGACAGAGGCAGGGGGCATTAAGCCCCCCTCCACCTGCTGGTTCTCTCCTGCAAATTCCCACACTTGCAAAATCTCAGCAAACATGGGTTTGGGGGGGACATGCCTTTGCCAAGCTGACATGCAGTTGTGTCCTAAGTGCTGAAGGCCCAAGTCTGTAGCCTTTATGTAGTTGAAGGCTTTCACGGCCAGAGTTCATTAGCTGTTGTAGATTTTCCGGGTTGTGTGGCCATGATCTTGGCATTGAAGGACCTGACATTTCCCCATTTCTGTGACTGGCATCCTCAGAGGTATAACACAGAAAGTACTCCATCTTTCTGTGTTATATCTCTGAGGATGCCAGTCACAGCTACTGGTGAAACGTCAGGTCCTACAATGCCAAGACCACGGCCATACAACCCGGAAAATCTACAACAGTTAATCTGTAGCCTTTGTTGATGCCATTTTAAAAGTAAAATACCAAAACGTCTATTAGCCCACAAGTCAGTCACTTAATAAGTAATTTGAATAGAACACTTCGTTGTTCAAAGCCTTCAGTCGTCCTACACTCTTGGTTTCAGCACAAAGCTGGATGTATGGGAAGCATCTCTATAAAGTGTGGTAATTCCAAAGGGCTAGAAACCTGGCTTTAAAAACAACAACAATGGAAGCTGGGATTCTCAGAATGCTTGAATGTCTCTTTTATGTTGTTCTATGGTGTAGTGGCTGTGGTGCAGAGTGTACCCAGTCCCAGCTGAAGTGGCAGATGTGTGGAAAAAATAGCACTACCCCTCAAAGTTATCTCATGTTTATCAAAACTTCTTTGGCGTCCCTAGAAATCTCCCAGTTGTGTTTCCCAAAGTTGGACTTTCCAATTGTGTACGTAGCTAAATTTGGTGACAACCTAAGAATGTGCAAAATATATGTATAAGAAATATGGTTGGTCTTGGTGAAATTTTTTCATGTTCTCGAGATTCCTCCAGAATTTTGCCTAAACCTTCCAGTTTGCCCCAAGTTTCACTTTTGGTGAAACTGGGCAACAGATCTAGCTGAATCCGTTGACATACATGTACTTTAGAAATGGTTCCTGCTGCATGGCATTTCTCCACCAAAGACTTTATACTAGTTTAGCTACCATGGCTTCCCTTCAGTTTGATGAGAGTGCTGGAATCGCCATCCCCTCCTTTCAGAACTACGGCTCCCGGAGCTCCCTGGGGAGAAGAAAATATTATTAAATTAGCTTAGGTCTGTGGCATAGATTTGTCCCCAGCCCACGACGCAAGCACAGTGCTGCAGTGCAGATCTTTCTGTAGCCCTAACCCAGTCTTCTCTCTCTCTCTTTCCACCAGGGCCTCACCTCCACACCAACCCACTGACTTCCACCCCCTTTGTGCCCTCCACATGGCCAGGCGAGAGTGGAGCTGCGAGCTCACCAGTGCAGAGCTGGCTGTCCATGATGCTTTAGGTTAATGGCATGATTTCCGTATGAGACATAACTTTACTGCCCTATTCGCATGACCGACTGACTGCAGACGCATGAGCTACAGTTCTTCCTCCTGACTCAAAGCCTGGACCAGGAAACCCAGGAGGGGGGGGCGGGAATGCAATTGTATGCGAAGGGTCCTTTCCAGAGCCCCTTCTTGACGTGATGCCTCGGCCTCCTGGGAAAGGAGTAAGCTGGACGGAGCTCATCGGCCATCCCACCCACCCCTGCTCAGCTCTCCCGTCGGCTCTGTGCTCGGTTACGCTGCGTCCATCTGCGGTGCCCGAGTGTTTCCAGTGAAGGGCATCCAGTGAAGGTCTTCAGGCCCAGGAGGCAGGAAGCCACCAAGGGCCACCCAGGACCACCTCCTCCCTGTTCTCACCTGGTTTGGATGGAAAGCGTAACCTGGACAGTTGCTCAACCTTGTGTATATGATATGAACAGATACCTACTATGCAAACACAATTAGGGACATTCGGCAGGATTGCATTGGCTCAGCTCCCCAGTAACCTCCGCAAGCCACCAGCAGCTTGTGAACCAGAGGTGGGAGGAGCTAGGAGTTATTGGAAGCAGTCTCCCAGGCTCACCTCTCACTCTTACACACACAGACACACACAGGGTGGTGGTTGGGGGTGGTGGAAAATGAGATGGGGAGAAGGGCTCTGCCAACCCCTACACATGTGCCAGGCACACATGCATTCGATCCCTCGGGATGCCTCTTGCAATTTGGCCCAGGGCTGGAAGATCGCTGCTCGCGCCAACACCCGGCTCCACCCAGCACAATCTGTCGCTCAGGAGAGGTGCAGAGTTCCGTTGCTACCTTACCTGCGCTTCTGCACCAGGGAGAACCCTGAAAGGGTCCCCCACACTCAGCACAGACATGGCGTCCGCCAGTTTTTCTTGGACCACTCCTAGCTGGGGAATAACTGAATCCCCAACCCACCCCAACTCTCATGATAAGTAGTGGCCAATGGGGTATGTGTGGTGCTGCTCTCTGTTTGTCCGCCCCCCCCCCCACCAGAGGATATGCCACCGCAGCTGGGACCCACTGCCCCATTCCCATCTCTCAGTGCTTGGGGAATCCTGCCTTCCCCCCTCCCCAGTTTCTTTTTCAGCCTGGAACAGCTGCCTTGAGCAATATTTGGGTCCTTTCTGGTGGCGGCTGTTCCAGGCATGTTCAAGCGATGGCATTTGCTCCAGGGAAGCTGTGGCAGGGGAGGGATATTGACTGGTTGCCACATGCCAACCTTCTGCAGCCCTCCTTGGACCTAGAAGAGATGTGAAGTGACCCCTATTTTACTGAGAGATGCACAACTTCTTCGACTCCTGTCTCTGGGAACTTGCCAAGGTGTCACCATCTAGAAGGGAAGGGCCTGTTCCTGTTAATATTCCACATAGCGATGCTGCCGGCAGCCCCAGTGGGTGGGGTAGCGGTGGCATCCCCAAGGTCTTTGGGGCTCAACAAGCTTGTATGCCCCCTACGTAGAGGAGAAAAGCGAGGGGGGATGCCAGCAAGAGCTGGAGGAAGAGCCGCTCAAATGGTGCCAGGCATCTCCCCAGAGAGAAGAGTTGCCCCAACAGGACACGCGGGGTACAGAGCAACCAACCCCTTGTCCCCCCACCCCCATGACACATGCCCTGTGAAACCTCCCCCACCACCCCCCTCCCCTCCAAATTGCTGACACAGCATTGCCATAGAATCCTAGCGTGGGCTCCCCCCCCCCATGCTTTGGCCTCCTGTAGCGCGTAGGAAACTGAGCTGTGAACTGCGCCCACTCGCCTGCCTGCCGGGCGCCGCTTTGCCCGCTGATCGCTAGTAGGGGCTGTAGGGGAGGGTGATGCCTAGAGAATGCTGCCGTCTGCACTCTAGATGCTTTTTAGAAGTTTTGAAATTACTTTTAGTTCCTTTTTTATTGTTATGAACAGACGAGCCTTTTGGCTCCTCCTTATTCTTCCCCTCCCTCCCTCCCTCCCTCTCCCTGATGTATAGACCATTCTCCTTTGTCCACCAGCTACCAGAGTCCAAATTAATAAATAAATCAACACCAACCAATACAGGCTCTGCTGATTCTTCTTCTTGACTGGCTTCCCGATGTTACTTGTCTGATCATGGAGTCAAAGCTAAGTTTGGGTACTATCATGGGGCAGCATGAGTCTGAAGCAAAATGGTGGAGTTAGCAATTTATTTCCTTTGTTAGGTAAACTTGACAAAAGCAGGAGGGGGGGGTGACATGAACACCCATCAGCTAAAGTTGGTTTGATTCCTAAGATGTGTGTGAATTGTGTGTCTGTGTGAATGGCATGTGCAAGTATAACTTAGCACTGGCTGGGCGAGAGGGTCATTTTTTAAAAGTACTTTCCAGTGTACAAGGTAGATTACTATTATATCATGGAGAAAGTGTCTAGCATAGCCTCGTTGTGGTGTATATGCCAGGAAATTGCTGTGAAGGAGACCCTCTTCCCATGCACTTCTGTTTTGGGTCACAATCTCCAAGGCTACTTTTCATTTAAAAAAAAACAAAAAACCCGGAGAAAGAGACATCAAACTCCCATGAGAGCTAGTTTTAATCTCAAAGATACAACGTATCTGTCAACTGGCCACTCTCTGAAAACTATTTCCAGAGCCTATCATAAGCCCACCGCTCGCTCTCCACTGAAACAAGCCACACGTGCAGGACAGCAAGATGGCAGAGCTCTGGGTTGGTAGGATGGCCTTCTAACCGCAAGTGGAGAATTGCAGCTTAGAGTGTTGTTTTGCATTAAAAGAAAAAACAAACCTCTCACTGCAAATAGAAAACCAGCTTAGCATGGGGAGAAAAATTCTTAACCCCCCTTTTTGTTTGCTGCACTGATTTTCTTTCTACCGCCTAAAATCTCTGCCACTTCATTCCCTTGCATGTGTGAAACAGACCTCCGTGTGTGCATTTCTGTCTTCTTCTCTCCTTCGTACACAGTTATAATATCTTCACAGCTGCCCCAAAGCTGCCCAAGTGTTTGTGAAGTATGACAAGCCAGCTAAATGGAAACCTGCTGTCCACAGAATTAACACGGGGCACAGCAAAAAATCTTGCTCAAGACTCCCTGGAATGAACAGGACTGCACAATTCCTTTTCAGTCCTGGTAGGGTGTGCTGTCCCTGGGCTGGATCTGTCTGTCTCCCACAGTGCAGCTTTTAAATGCGCACCAGGCTGACTGCCACGTACTGCACCTGCAGTTCTCTCCCAAAGTCCTTCTGTTGCACTCGCCCGCATTCAGTCCATCCACTGCAAAGCTGCAAAAACTGGCTGTCTATTGCTCTCACTCCCACACATCTATACATGCAATGCATGCACACCCCTCCCACTCTAATCCATCACACACTGAAGGCGCAGGCAGGCTCTGCCGCTCCCCCCACCCCCCAGCAGCTTATCCAAGCGTTAAGGTTCTGGTGTTGACCGTCGATCTCTCAAAGGGTAATTTGTTTAGGAACAGCCAATCCAGGTCCTGTCCTTGGCCAGTCCAATGAGAGCTGGGGGACCCAGCACATCAGCCAATTGAGACCCGGTATTCTAATAAGCCCTGTCTTTTATCAGAAGAAAGGTAGCTTCTCTTGAAGTTAAACTTGGTGGCCAGTCAGTCTTGGTTTCAGAATCTCTGGACTCATGGGGGCCCGCAAGCCAGACATCCGATGGGCTTAAGCTATAGTTACCTTGGCGAGCAGCACGGCCCGGGGATACCGGCTACCCGGGCACTGGCGAAGGTGCTGTCAGGCAAGGCGACCCCCTTGGGTCTTGGAGGAATGGCACTGTCTCTGTGCAGTGCACCCCTGGAAGTCTAGAGGCTGTGTGGTTGGACACCCATTCTCCATTCGACCTGTTTCCCAGCAAGCAGCAAAACCATGGACTCCAACCTACAGGGAACTTTCCTACTCAACAACCCTTCTCTGCCCCCTTTCCCAGAGGTGAAAGCCCCCATGTGCCAGTATTCTGTGCAGAACTCCTTCTACAAGCTCAGTCCGCCGGGACTCAGCACCCAGCTGGCGGCTGGCACCCCGCACGGCATCAGCGATATCCTAAGCAGACCCGTGGCTCCACCGAACAGCAGCCTCCTCTCTGGGTACTCCCACGTCAGCGGATTCAATGGACTGGGCACCCAGAGTATCTACTATGGGTCCCAAGTGGGGAACTTCTCCAAAGCAGGGAGTGAATACTCAGCCCGGGGCAGGAGCTACTGGGCAGACACAGGACAGGACTGGCACGGAGGTCGTCCATGTGGCAACCGTAAGTAACCAACTAGCCATGGGGGGGGGCATTGTTGGGGGGAAAGCAAGCTGCCGACCAACCCAATTTTTGGGAAGTAAAGGTGCAAACATTGAGGCATAATTTGAGCCATGGTTTGGCCCTGCACCTTCTTTTCAGTGCCCTAGAATACGTAAAGTAATGGTGATATTTATTGCTCCCTTAATGTACATGGTGCTTTTCAGAGCACCACATGTGGGTCTCTGCTCCAATGAGCTTACACTGTGAATTGCAACAGAGTGTGTGTGCGGGGGGGTGTGGAAACTAAGTGGAGGGGAAGAAACAGGCAAGCAGAACAAACGGGCAAAGGTAGGCTTTGCCTCAGTTGAGGATGACGCGTAGGGGGTGTCGCATTCAGGATTTCACAGAAGCAGTGAGATTTCTGGGGAGGGATTTGAAGAAAGGGGAGAGGTGGGAACCTCAGTGTTAATCTGGTCATATTTTTATCCTGCCTTCAGTGGACCTAATGACAGAACAGGTCACTGCTCTGAGGAGCTGGCAGTCTAATAGTGCAAGCCTAAACCGAGTACACACTTCTAAGCCTATTCTGTGTTTAGATGGGTGTAACTCGTTTTAGGATTGCCCCATCAATTTTTTTTTTTAGCAGGGTGGGAGATGACAAAAGCATCAGGGAAGAGCAATGAGAGATGATGAGGGCAAAAAGCCATGTGCCCCTGAGCATGTGCAAAGCTGCTGCCATTGTTGGGTAACCACTTCTGGGATTGAGGCAAGTCACCCAAGTTGAAGGGCTTGGCTCCCAAAGATTCAGGAGCTCTGGCATGTCTCTCCTTTTTTGGAAATTAACCACTACCAGTGTTCCCTCTAAGCTGAGTTAGTGTGAGCTAGCTCAGATTTTTAGCAGCTCACACATTTTTGCCTTAGCTCAGGAAGGATGGCTCCAGAGCAAACTGATTTGTGCAGTAGCCAAATTGCTTGCACAGAACTTTAATGCCAGTAGCTCACAAAGTAGAAATTTTGCTCACAAGACTCCACAGATTAGAGGGAGCATTGATCCATCCACGACTCCCCCACACAAGTTAATTTGACTTCCAGTGCGATGCTGGGGAATCTACCTGGTTGCCAGGGGAGGCGAGTGAGTTCTCAGCCCTTCCTCTGCGCTCCTTTCCCCAAGTGATGGGAGTGGTTCCTGGAGTCAAGTAAAGTTTGTTGTCAGCTGCCATGAAAGTGCTCCTTGGAATGACGGCCGGCGCCAGGTAGCCGAGGGCTGCTGATATGGGGCCCAATAAAAGAACTGTGCAAGAGGGAACAGCCACCAAGGGTGAGACAGGCACAAGCACAGGGGAGAGGCCCTGGGCAGCACCATCCACAAGGACTGAAGGCCGGTCCCACCCTTCCTCCACAAATTCTCCTCCCCATTTCAGTCCCTGTCCGAATCCCACTACTGGGACTGTATTGGCACGGCCTGGATTTCTATCCTCTCGCTATCACCAGGTTGGGAAACACACTGCAGGGCAAAGGCAGGCCCTTCCCCGTGGCCGGGGGGGTTCAAAAGGGTAGAGTCGCCACCATTCTTCCCCTGCCCCTGCTCCTGTGCCTTTCCCAACACCCTAACCCACCGAAATATTAGTAAGTGGAATTGTCATTGAGGAGGAAGGTGACAGGGAGGCTATGACCCAATAACAGTCACCGCTACTGAAGAAGGTGCGGGAAGAGCAGCCCCACAACAGGGTTTCAGGGCCACACGAAATGTGACAGCTCCATTTGTTTGACCGTCTATAAAAGAAGGGGTCGTGGCTGTGATTTTGACATGAAAGGGGGGGACATTGTTAAGCCGAGCGGAAGTCTTCATGGCCAGTAACTTGCACTTGAGGACAAGCCCCTCTGGGGTAGTGGAGGGTAAGGAAGGCTTCAGCTCCTCACCTTCAAGGCTTAGGAAGCTGCCTGATGCTGAGTCAGACTGTTGGCCCATCTAGCTTTAACTGACAGCAGCTCTCCTTGTCATTAGTGGTGCTATTTTGACGAGGAATGCCAGGGACTGAACCTGGGACCACCTGCATGCAAAGGGTGCACTCTGCCACTGGCGCCACAGCCCTTCACGGGAAGGTACTGAGTGAATTCATTTTTAGAGGTGAGATTTGGACTGCCGGCCTCTCGGATCACAGCTCAGTCTCTTAGCCGCAACACCTTACCAGCTAATAATGATGCTGGCATTCTGGCACTGGAAAGGCAAAATTGTACCCTTGGTACTTTATTTGTCTACGAGGCGTGGGAATGACTGACGTATCTGCTGCCATGTATCTACTGTGGCTCTCTGAGTCTTAGATCAAGATGGGTGGCCGTGTTAGTCTGTTTGTAGCGGTAGATAAGAGCAAGAGTCCAGGAGCACCTTAAAGATTAACAAAAACACGTGGCAGGGTAGGAGCTTTCTGAAGCTCATCCCCTGCCACATATCTGAGGAAGTGAGCCGTGACTCATGAGAGCTCCTCCCCTGCCACATATTTTGTTAGTCTTTAAGGTGCTGCTGGACTCTGGCTCTTTTCTTTGAGTCTCGGAGGTGTCGTATCAGCTTCAGTGGGTTGAAACAGGGTGATGGGAGCCATTGCGCTCCACCTCCCTCACCCACAGTTGTGTGCTTTCTTCCCCCATGTACTTTTGTGTCCAGATCCTGCTCCAGTGCTCTCAATAGTGACAGAAATTAAGCAGGCCGAGTCTTTCCCCCCTAATGTTGATTGTGTGTCAGGAAAAACTTTGCTTGCGAAATTTTGCCATGTCAAAAAGCAATAAAGCCGGGGGAAAGTGGCAAGTGAGCCCCTCAGTATGGAGGGAAAAAATGGTTTGTGGGTTTGTCCTCCTCACTAGTGGTGCCCGTTGTACATGACGGGAGTGGCCATAGAAGCTGCTTTTCTGTGGCTTCATCTCACAGTACTGGTGTAGAGCTGAAAGGCCTAGCACCCATTAGGCATGGGCCAATTGTGCGGTCCTTCCCATCCCATTATGTCTTGACATGGATTAGGGGTAATAACTGGGTGGGAAGGATTTGTCTGGTTGGCCCCGCTACATGGTGCCAGACCTTTAAATGTTCTGTGACAGTGCAATGTATCGAAGCTATGGAAAGCGACCCCCATGTTGTCGTTAAAGGGCCCTTGGGTAACCAACAGTTGTAGATGTCCTGGCATGGATCAGGAGGTCTCTAAAAGCAGCCTCTCGCTTTATCTGAATATTATGCTTGGCGTGTGTTTCCCACAGTCAACATGTAATGTGTGAATGACAGTCATGCACCTGTTAGGTGGGGAGCAGGGCCAGGCATGTGTTCATAGAAGTTAAAGATGCACTTCTGTCATACATACATTGTGTGCGTTTTGGCAGCACACCCTGGCATTACACACAAATGTAACTGCTGGAAGTCAAGCCACCTGAGGCCTCACAAATGACAGATGTGATGATAAACCTGCTTCTTGACTGAACCCCTCCAGACTGAGTCAAGTGACCGCACAATTAGATATTCTTTTCTATAATCAGCTCGCTACACATAGGAAATTAGCAGGGGTGGACTGACCCTTTAACTTACAGGGAAAGTTCCTGGTGGGCAGCTGCTCTGGAGAGCCTCTGGCCACTTGTGAGGACGAGGCCTAAGACACCGACGTGAGCCTGTGCCCTTTCCTAAAAGCATCTCTGCTGCTGTGGGGAAGAGAGAATCCAGTTGTGGAGCTGACCGTGGGTGTGGGGAGCTGGTGGAGGGGGGGGGGCTGTCATGTCTGTGTGTAGGTATATGGAGAACTACTCGGCTGTTGGATCTCTGCTAAGAAACGCATCGCTCTGTGCCTGCCGGGTGCCAGTCAGTGACCATGCTTCCCCTCTCCCTCTGCACAGCCACAGGGCACGTGGGGGACGGCCTCCACAAGAAGAAGCACACGCGGCCAACCTTCACGGGCCACCAGATCTTTGCACTGGAGAAAACCTTTGAGCAGACCAAATACTTGGCGGGGCCTGAGCGGGCACGACTGGCCTATTCCCTTGGCATGAGTGAATCCCAGGTGAAGGTGAGTCTGCAGCACCCAGGCACAATGCCCTAGCTGCTTCCCTAGCCTTGGAATTGTGAATGGGGAGTCAGGGAATCAAGAGCTATACTCTGATGGAGAGGGGCCTACCTGGAGACCTACAGGTCAGGGACAAAAGACCCTTGGGACAATTCCACCTCTGATTCCACCAGCTCTGGGTTGCGAAATACCTGGAGATCTTGGGGGTGGAGCCTGGAGAGGGTGAGGGTTGGGGAGGGCAGAGACCACAGCAGGGTATAATGCCATACAGTCCACCCTCCAAAGCAGTGGGGCACAAAGCCTGCTTTATCCAGCATGGGAGCATTCCATGAGTGACCAGCATGGGGCAGTGAGAGTTTGTTCCACACTTGGACAGAAGCCCCAAATGCCCCCCTGTGGCATTAACAGAGGCCCCCCCTTCAGCCTGCTTCTCCAGTGCAACACGGCTGCTGTTCCACCATTCAAAAGGATGCAGCTAATGAGAAGGTGGGAGATCTGAGATTTTTAAAAACTAAATAGCTGCAGGGGCAATTGGCTTGTGAGTGACCCTGGGTAATTTTTAACTCTTTCTTCTACTACCATTTTCGACTTTAATTACCCGACCCTGCCCTTAGAACTGGGACTTTTATACCTTCGGGACTACCTCTCCTGGCATGATCCTCCCTGTCTTCTCCAATCTCCATCTCGGCATTTATTGAAAGTCCCTGGTCCACGAACCATCTGCCTTGTGTCAACAAGGGCGGGGGCCTTCTCAGTAGTGGCCCCCGTCCTGTGGAACCAGCTGCCCGATGAGGTGTGTGCCTTGTGGGACCTCACACATCCTGCCCTGCTTGATAGTGGATCGATTGTTAATCGTTTTATATTTTTAAAGTTTATTTATTGTATCTTTTGTATTGTTTTATCGGTTGTATTTTATATGCTGTTAGCTGCCCTGAGTCCCATTTGGGGGAGAGGGAGTAGGATATAAATTTGATAAAATAAAATAAATAAAAATCAATCAATAAAAAACCCAACAACAACCTTTTACCAGGTACCAGTCCTGCCAGGAAGAAAAACTGGCACCTTGAACCATTTTGCACAGGGCATCCCTGACCACCCGCATCCCGTCACCTCCTTCCCAGGTGTGGTTCCAGAACCGACGCACCAAATGGAGGAAGAAGAGTGCCCTGGAGCCATCATCGTCCTCTCCCCAGGCAGGGGCTGGACCAGGCGAGCGCTCCATCTCTGATGAGGATGATGAGTACAACAAGCCCCTGGACCCTGACTCAGATGATGAGAAGATCCGTCTCCTCTTGCGCAAACATCGGGCGGCCTTCTCTGTCATAGGCCTTGGTTCTCACAGTGGCTGAGCGAGTCCTTTGCTGGTAGGGGAGATACCTGTAGCCCAAAGTGGGTGGAGGCTGGATCGGCAAGCTGGACTTGAGGGATTCGTGATGAGGGTGTGGGGGGGGAGGGCTGTGGCAGCCTGGGCCCCTCAAGAGGCCCGTCCCAAAAGGAGGAGAAGCCACAACTCCCCATTAGGGTTGTCAACTCCCAGTTGGACTGCATGCAGGTCTGAGGGTGAAGACAGAGGGAACATTTTCACAGTGGGCACAGCAGGTGTTTTGAGCACAGTGTGATCCTGGCCTTACAACTTGCCTTACATGTACACTCCAGCAAGTCCACTGTCAGTCCCGCCTCTCCTCATACTAAGGACAGGTTGTCCACAGTGTTTTAAATCAGCATTTATACATATATATTTCATCCACCCTTCGCCTTGATCAAAAATAAAACTGCAAAACATTTTAGTACCAGTTGCGGAACTGTTCCTAAGGGGTGGGAAGGTGTGTTGGTGAGAGAGTACTAGCCAATATAGCCCCCTCCACAGCCAGCTTTCCCTGTTTCAGGGTGAACCAGGCTAACTGGCAGAGCTCACCCTGGGTAAGAAAAGGCACATTTATATGGCAGACACTTTACAGGCCACACCACATGTTATGCCTGCATTCACTCTTAATTTGAGCCAGGGCTAACAAAGGGCTGTGTCCCAGCACCTGTCTTCAGTGCCAGGGTTCCACTTTGGATCCTGTAAGGCAACCATAAAGGAGAAGCTCTGAACATATGCTGAGCTTAGCTCAGTCATAACTGAGTCATCATAGCCTAACTCACCTCCAATTAGAGATACAGAGGTGGCTGCAGTTAGAATTTCAGATAAAAGGGAGTAGCTACATTTAGACCCTGGAAGCTTTTTGGTGTTGTATGATGCACCTTTTTCACATATACAGAGTGCCTACCACTCTCCACAACCTCTCTCAGATTCAAGGTTACATGTAGGTCAGGTCTCTCACAGAGATGCCACCAGACAGTCCAGCCCTCTTTAATAATTGCCCCTCACTCAGATAACTGCACAGAGCTGTTGGGGTTGGGGACTCAAACACTGTTTCATTTACACACTGCCACCATTTATTCATCTCCTAATATACATAAAGAGAGGCCAAGATCTTTGCCTGTGTATATCTTTCTTTCCCTGAGACAACCAGCCCATAGGGCTAAACAAACGAGGAGTTAACTTTTATTTATGGTTTGATTATAACACTCAAGAAAGGTAGAGGGTACAAATTTTCTTTTCAATCGAACCTTTGAACTGCTTTCCTATTCCAGCATGTGGGATCCTTGATTACAAACTGACCATTTTCAGTCAGCTTTAAGCTGCTCCTCTCCACAGCTTCACTGAGCCATACTCTCACTCAACTCTCTAACTGCTGTCTTCAGTTCTCTTAACTGATGTTTTCAACTGTCTCCCTCCCCAACACTCCATCAGATCCCATTGGCTGCTCTTGGGAAGAAGTGGAACCTAATCTGCCAATCACACTGCATTATACACTTAAACAGCTTGAAAAGTTTTTCTGTCTTTCAAGGGAATTCTGGACACTAATTCTTTGATGGGGCTCTTGATCACCAAATTCTCTTAGAATGCTTACAAAACTATGATTTCCAGGGTTCTTTGCAGAAAGCAAAGCTGATATAAGTTTATAATGTAATCTAATTCACACACATCTTTTTAGAAGCAGTCTGTAAGAGGGAAGTGTGATTTCTCCTATTTCAGGGCCAAAGTGCATACAATGTTGGGGTCCCTCACCAAATCCCACAATGTATAATTTAGTGGTAAATAACAGCCATGGGGGGGGGGGGCATTATCAAAGCCATGGTGTAATCTCCATGTTTGTTTTTGACGCCAAGGCTCAACGCTTATACATGCAGATATTTTAACCATAGTGGGTTATCCCTGCAGTCAGACATTATGACAAACTGGAGTTTGACAGAAGGCTTCCAAAACAAGGCAGTTTTCAAGTGCATGCCACCTGTGAGGGGAGAATCACAAGCTGTGATTGTGACTATAAGCTAATACTTTTTTGTTGAATCTGAATGCAGCAACTCAGGCTTATGTTTGTGTTACCACATTAGAAATGCAGTAAAATATAGAAGTGTCTGTACCAAGAGGAGTGGATTCATTTAGTTTGGATATCCACTGGGACTATTTCCAGGCAAAGCTGCTAAGGAGGGGCTATTTTGTACTGGTGTCATCTTCCTATTTTATTTCCCTTTCATTGTTCTCTCCTGGTTTAATCCAAGTGTTCAGCAGTACCAGGAGATTTAAGGACAGGAGTTGGTGACTCTAATAAAGACTGGCACTTTTCCTATAACTATCCCATCACATTTTTTTCTGCATAGCATCTGTGTAGCATCACCTGGAGAATATGTTAAAGTACTTCTCTATAATGGTTCCCCCTTAACTCCCATAATCAGCTAGAGAAGAGCATGCCACTGGGCATGTACAAAGTATTTCTCCACCATCTGGCTCCTGCATGTTTGGGATTCAGAAGCAAAGCTTCCCAGTTCAAGATGTTCACACCCCATTCACTGTAGCCCACCAGCCATATTAGTTTTCTTCAGGTTCTTAAGTTCTGGAAGAGGGGTTGTTTGGCTTGGTGAGACCTAGCTATTCATGTGGCTTCCTGGCAGACATTCACTCCAGCACTTGCCATTGGGCAAATGAGCCTTTGGATCTTCCCGTCCAGTTTCTCCCAGATTGGAGGCTACTGAAGGCCCCAGAATATCTGTCAAGGATAGGGGCAGCAACCCTAAAGGGGGATGAGATGCTCACGGGATGACGGGCATTTTTGGCGGGATGCACTGTATATACATACAGGTCACAGACAATTTCCTGAATAAAAGTCTTAACCTTGAAGTGCATCTGGGCCCAATTCTTTCTCTAAGGTGGGATCAGAAAGGAATTGGGGGAGGGGGGAGGGGGGAGATAAAGGTTGGCTTAAGTGTGGGGCTGCTAAGAGGCCATATTTTTTGTTAATATCATTATTATAACAAAAACACATTTGGTAGTTGACTTTTTTGTTATATTGGTGTCTGGATGGTTGTTTAACAGTCATGGAGACAGACTGTAGGGAAGGGAGAGGAAGAAGTGAATAGATAATATAACTGATACAGAAACTTTCCTTCTCCCACTGGGACTCAGGGTAGGGCTGGATTGACCAAGCAAGGGA
>NW_015164186.1:1683683-1789148 GCF_001447785.1 Gekko japonicus
ACTGCATCTCAGTGCATCCTAGGAAGTGTAGTCCCAGGGTGCCAGACACACTAAGTCAGGTACCCTGAGACTACATTTTCCAGGGTCCATCATGTTTCAGGTGACTACAAAGAACATCCGAGGCACAGGGAGATTCTCTACCCACTGATGTCTGGACTGAGCCAACTGTTGTGACGCCAGCAGCCCTGGCACAAGCTGTGGTATATAGACTGGGTGAGGAGAAAAAGAGGAGGAAGAGATAAAATGAAAACAATAGTATGAATAGAATTAATCATAAAAATAACAAACATGGAAAGTTCTTGTAACGAAAAGAAGCTCAAAATGAAAACAACAATTTGGCCCACTCTTACTTGCAAACACTCTGTAGTTAGAAGAACCAGGTCTATTGTGGACTCAGACGTTCCGTTGTACAACCAATGTTACGGTTGTCAACTTGTTTTATAGGGTTGCCAACTTTGAGCTGGATAATTCCTGGAGCTTTGGGGATGGATTCTGGGGAGGGTGGCTTTTGGGGAAGGAAGGATGCTCAGCAGAGATGTGTTGCCCTGAAGCCCATCCTCCTAAGCTACCATTTTCACCAGGAGAACGGTATTCTGGAGATCAGCTATATACAGGGGTCATTGCGTAGAAAAAGAGGTGCAGGAGCTCATTAGCATAACTTATTTGCATATGCCACATACCCTGACATCACCGGAAGTGTGTCAGAAGGCAACACCCACCGCTCAGGCTCCACTGGACTGTTTTGGATTGCTAGCTATTGGGGGGGGGGGGGCGCAGATCTGCCCTCACAAAGGAGGGAGAGCTTGTACCTGAAGGCGGGGTGGGGGGGGACTCTGCAACCTACCTGGCTGCTTCTTGCTCCTTGTGGCCTGACTGAGGGCTGCTGGGAGCAGGGGGCGGGGCTTGTTGCATGTGCCCGCCCCCTGGGCTTCTTACTGCCGGAGCTCTGCTCCTGTGTGCTCCCGCAGGAAACGACCCCTGGCTATATAGGAACATAAGAGCCCTGCTGAAGCCAGAGGTGACTGTGCTTCCCTTGAAGGAAAGGGGAAAGGAACAAGTGCCCGTTTGCAGATGATAATTTACTGCAATGCAATGCCCTTTTAAAAATTACCCATTTTGTAAAAATAGTATTTATATAGCTCTTTTAGAGTTAAAGTATTTCCTAATGTGAGATTGTTGAAGCTATGCAGTTTGAAACTGGTTCATTCCACGATGGTTGATTGTATTGGAACTCCGGCTGTTTCCACACAGAGGCTTTTTTCTGTGTTTGCTTCCAAGCTGCAGAGCTTTCTAGGAGGTTCCACACCACAACCTTTTTGTGTGCTACTAAAGGATTCCTTTTTCACACCCTGTTGTATTAAGCAGAATTGAAGCAGGGGTTCTATACAGTGGGGAAGTGGCAACGCTTCCTTCCTTATTCCTCAGAATAAGTTGTTAGTAGACTTATTAGTAGACTTTTACATTCACGGGTGTGTTTTTTTTATCATATATGCTTAAACATTTCCTCCTCTGGAACACAGTTCTCTCCTAAGCTGTGCTAACTTTGTAGGAACAAATTTTACATAGGGAAAACACAAAGAGGCGCCAATGTTGGGCTCCACGTCAGCCACTTATTCTGAAATTACTGCAATCGGTTCATGCAATTTTTATGGGGAATCCAGAGAAGCATGATAGACAAACCACTGCATTCCATCACAGATTTTTGTTTTGTATTGCCATCTTTTCCCCCAGACCTCACTTGTGGCAATTGTTTCCCTTAAAATCAGAGGTCATTTCGGGGGGGATCGCGGTTCCCCCGGGTGAGGTATGGGGGGCGGGGCACATGATGAAGCCCCGCCCCCTGCTTCCGGCTGCCCCGCTTCCGGCCCTCATTCAGCCAGGAGGAGGCAGGAGAAGAGGGAGGGTAAGTTGCTTCCTCCCTGCCTCTCCCCACCCCTGCCTGCCTGGGGCCAGGGAGGGCCTTTGTGGGGCTTCCTTGCACTCCCGCCGGCCTTGCAGGTCCACCACCGGGCCCCTCATGGGGCTCGGCAGTGGAGCTGCAAGGCCGGCGCCGGCGGCCGGGACCATTAGGGGCGGGGGGGGTGGCCTTATGACACACTTCCGGTGATGTCAGGGGGTGTGGCCTTATGACACGCTTCCGGTGATGTCAGGGGGTGTGGCATATGCGAATGAGTTATGCTAATGAGTTCCCCTAGCTCTTTTTCTACGAAACGACCCCTGCTTAAAATATAGTTGCAGCTCTGGCCATCCACACGTGGATTCTCAAGGCGCTTATGCCGTTGTCCCAGGGCTACTGTCCCGGCACATTCTATTTGTCCTTGTTGTTTGAAGCTTCCAGTTATCTGCAGTCAATTATTTCCTGTTCACTTCTGATGCTGTGCTTTCCTAGACATTCCTGGGTGGATGCTTTTTTCCTAGAGAGGGAAAGGCTTTAATTGTTCCTGTTTTAATTAGCTGTGAAAGTGATTTGCATATTTTTGTTATGATAATAATTGTGCAATTACAATAACATTTTTAAAGGACAAAAGAAATCAGGAAAAATAAAAAATATGAATGAAAACACTTTGCAGTCAAAGAGACAAAAAGTTATTCAGTCTTCTCCCCTGTTCTTTTCAATTGTCTTTGCCTCTGTTGTTTTAAAGTTGTTTCTGATTCTCCCATGCAATTATTTCTTGTTCATTCCAGGGCCCTGGCATACCTAAATGGGCTCTCCTCACCCTATGTGAGGATGAGAAAGAGGCTTTAATGCCTGCGTTTATTTTTGGCTGCATGTGTGCTCATTATTTTATTAAAATTGTGCTCCTAATCTTATAATGAATACAATTCGGATAAAAATAAAAAAAATGAATGAACCGTTGTTTTTGCTACAAAGGCAAAAGTAGTATGGCTTCACATTCCAGGAACAGGAACAGATTAAGAATGGGTTCAGCAATGGCAGGGCACCAGCACCACAAGTGAGGAGGAGGTAATTAATTAGTTCTTGGAAGAGCTCTCTCAGCCCCGCCTACCTCACAGGGTGTCTGTTGTGGGGAGGGGAAGGGAAAGGAGTTTGTAAGCCACTCTGAGTGAAGGGCGGGGTATAAATCTAATCTCCTCTTCCTCCTCCTCCTCCTCCTCCTCCTTCTGCAGCTGAGCTAGCAGCAGCAGAAGGGACTCTTTCAGGATGAAGTGGGACTTCTGCTGAGTGGAACTGACATTCCCCCCAAAAGCAAAATAGTAGGATCTTGCATTATGGATTTTTTACTGGCAACAGGATTGCCAGCTCCAGGTTGGCAAACACCTGGAGATTTTGAAGATGGAGCCTGAGGAGGGTGGGGTTTAGTGAGGGGAGGGATTTCAATGGCATATACTGCCATAGAGTCCACCTTCCAAAGAGGCCATGTTTTCCAGGGGAACTGATCTTTGTCACCTGGAGATCAGTTGTAACAGCGGGAGATCTTCAGCCATCCCCTGGAGGTTGGCAACCCTACCCGGGAAGCTGGTGCAATTCGAAGTCCTGTGCAGAACCTCCGTTTCAATTCCAGTTGCATCCAATTTTAGAAAAAGCGTCCTTAAGCAGTGCAGAAAGATCATAGAGCAGAGCCTTCGATAAAGGGCGGACATGCATCACAGAGAACCTTGGAGTGCCGTGGCGTGACTGTATGATGTCATCTGGATTCCCTGTACAAATGGTATGAGGAGACCATGGCCTTTACCGACTAAGCAGCTGGTGTGCTGCCAACCTCTGGGTGGAGCCTGCAGAACTCCCAGAATTACAACTGATCTCCAGACGAAAGAGACCAGTTCCCCTGGATAAAATGGTTGCTTTGGATGGTGGACTTTATGGCATTAAAGACCACTGAGGTCCCTCCTCTCTCAAAACCCCATCCTCTCCAGACTCCAGCCCACCCAAATCTCCAGGAATTTCCCAGCACTGAACGGGCAACTCTAGGCTAGGTTGATGCCGACCCATGTCTTAGGGTTGCCAAGTTGAAATTTCTCTGTAGCAGGGGACTCCCGCCCCACGGCTGGAGCGCGCACGCATGTAACCGGAAGTGACATGACGACGCCGGGCACGCTGGGGTCGGGGCCATGACCATCTGAGGGAAAACCGTAGAGTTTTCCCTCGGATGACCGTGGCCCCGGTGGTGGGGAATGGGCCTCTGGGGCGGGGGTTTCCCCGCCCCCCAGGGGGACTTGGGAAGCTTACCATGTTTGCTGCCTTGAATTCTGTGACAGGAGGCTATATAAACACACTTTTTTATCTTGCTTATGCTGTTGCACAGTTTTGCAATGTTACAGGTGTGTGCCTGAATTCTGAATGTTTTAACATTGTACAGGATTTCAGGCAACTAACATGCACAGGGTTGTGCCTCTTCAATGTGAAAATGTGGTCTCTAGAGCCCCTTTCAGACTTAACAGCCACACATGTGAGTGCTTACTCCCTGCAGTGCTTCTGATACATGGGGGAGTCGCCATTTTGCGTGAATAGGGCAACGTGTGGATTTTTCACAGTTAAGACTGCCAAGTCCAACTTGGGAACTTCTTGAGGGAGCAGTGCCTGGGGAGCACAGAGTCTGTAGAAGAGAGGAGGCTCAGCAGGGACGTGATGTCCCTTTAGGACTTCCATTTCTACTCTCCAAAGCAGCCATTTCCTCCAGGTGAGCTAATCTCTGGAATCTGGAAATCAACTGTAATGTTTGGAGAACTACAGGACCCAGCTTGAAGTTGGTAACCGTACAGCTTGGAAGATCCTGGTATGCATGGGGGCTACAGGGAGCTGGATGAAGTACCATTATAGATTCAGCTGTACTTAGCCAATCTCCTCCCCCCCCGAAACTCCTCCTTCTCTTCTTCCCGTGGGTGGGTGTGCTTGCACACTCAAGGAGGAGTGTGTGTGTGTGGGGGGGGTGTCAGGTCCTCCTTGGCCTGTGCATGCATGCTTTAGATGCCCCCGATCAACAGTGGCACCCTGATGACGAGCCAGCCGGTACCAAGGCTGAAGCCCGGCCTGATATCCAGTCTGTAGCCTGTCATGTGATTGGTTTTCACATGCTGTTTGGTTGGGCCTGGGTGGCCCAGAGGGAGTTTGTCTGGGGGATGTCTCTCTGGTGATTCTTGGCAGTGTTGCTAACAGAACAGTGGTGCATCTCTATACCCAGGCAGAAACTGGCTTAATAGCAGTTGAGTTTAATTGTCATGATTTTCTCATCCCAGTACTCTGGGAACTGAACTTTTGTAAGGGAGACAAACCACTTGTAAAACACCTCAATGCTCACTTGCAGGTGGGGTCTGGAGTTCTCTCAGAATTACAAATGATCTCTCACCTACACAGATCAATTTGCCCGGAGGAAATGGCGTGTTCAGAGTGGTATACTCAATGTTACATCCAGGGGTCGTTTCGTAGAAAAAGAGCTAGGGGAACTCATTAGCATAACTCATTAGCATATGCCACATCCCCTGACATCACCGGAAGTGTGTCATAAGGCCACACACCCCGCCCCCAACGGTCCCGGCCGCCACCGCCGGCCTTGCAGCTCCACTGCCGAGCCCCATGAGGGGCCCGGCAGCAGGGGGCAGGGCTTCGTCATGTGCCCCACCCCCGTAACTCACCTGGGGGAACTGCGATCCCCCGTGATCCCCCCCGAAATGACCTCTGGTTACATCCCTGCTGAGCTCTTTTCCATCTCCAAACACTTCCTGCCCCCCCAGGCATTGTCCCCAAATCTCCAGGATTTGTTGGCAACCCTACGTGTGTAGATAGGCTTCACGGAAGCAGTAAGCCTTGCTCTTGGGCTGTGCCCCTTACAGGTTGCAGCCAACGAGCTCGCATGAATGGATGGATGGATGGATGGATGGATGGATGTTTTTCTCCATGCAAAAATAGGAATGAGCTGAGACAATCATTTTCATTCCCCCCCCCAATATGCTGTCAATCTCAAATTCAACTATGTCAGTTCATCTCATTTTTGTTGCAATTGTCACCAATTCCCTTTGTTTCTTTTATGCCGTTTTGACACAATTTATGCTAAAATGACATTGAAAACTATGTTGATGTGGAAAATTTGGCACGAGGAAAGAGAAACTGGTGGGAGGTTAAAAGATCCACAACAAGTCTGTTTTCCATGAAGGAGAAAAAAGAATAGAAATTGGGATATTTGAATTGAACAGACAGATTTTGACATTTGGTCTCATCCCTCACAAAAAATAAGAAGAGTTCTGGATTTCCCTTTTGCCTGACATTCTTATTTTCCATGTACTTCTTCTTGTTTTTAGTATGGAAGAGGATTCTGTTGTGGTTACTCCTGTTTGTTTCAGTACGCCTTGCACAAGAGAAACTTCCCAGTGGATTGGGCTTCATGTTCACTGGAAGACGTTATTTGGATTTTCTGATTTGGGCCCTTAATTGTTTTGGGCCAGTCTTGCTTTGCTTTGTTGTTAGACCCTAATCTGACTGTCTCCACTTGACTACAGGCATGAAAAATCTTGGCAGATGTCAATCATTTGTCGATCCCTGGAAAGAACTGAGCTGACGATCCTTCTAGCTTGTCATGCAGCTCAATTGGCAGTCTGGAGAAGAGACAGTCGCCTTTGCCAGACAGTCTGTGCAGCATGATTTTTCTTTCGGGCTGTGAGAGTCACCCAAAGTGTCAGTTCAGAAGTCCCTCATTAGGGCCTCTTGCTGGAACATATTAGCTCCCAATCAATCTCAATTTATCTTGGGGCGACCAGCAAAAACCCATTGAGTTGTCAGAACTGCAGGATTGATGGTGTGTCAATAGCAGTGGAGTGTTTGCTCACACTTCTGCCCTGCCTTGTGGAGCCGTGAGATGTTTGCTAGTGCAGCAAATCAGGTGCTTAGAGCCCTGCGCGGAGCCTCGTTGCAATCCTGTAACTAGGATAGGAGGGCGGTTGGTAGGGGCACTGCCTAGAATAGGGACACAGAAGGAGCATGAATCAAAGAACATCAGCTCATATACTAATGTTATATCATGTTGATTTTTTTTCAGAGGCTTAGTGAGGGCAGTAAGGTGGAACCGTTCTGGTTTCTGGTTGTTTTGGTGCCTGTAAGCCTAAAACAGTAAAGCCTATTTTGCCACTAATCTCTATGGAGAGGAAAGGGGCAAAAAATTAGGGCATGGGACAGCAGAAATGAGCAGGTTATTATTTTTTCCAGCAGTTTCTTAGCAGGAGCAGTGTATCTGAGCAGTGAGACTTGGAACTCAGAACTGTGTTGCCATTTTCTCAATTTGAGTTCTTGATCTGAGCATAGCAATGATACCCCCCACACCAGTTTCCTGACTGGAGAGGGCCGGCAACATTTACTGTGAGCCTCGACTTGGCTTAGCATTCACTGAGATGCAGAACAGCCATTATGAAGGTCACAGATTTCTTATCAGCCTGTGAAAAGTATATTGCATGTGAGTGCAGTTGTGATTTGGACTGGGGCCCTGCAGGAAAGGAAGATGGGGTTTGAATCTTCAAAACCCTGATTAGTTTCACTAATAAATTGATACCAGTGCTTTTAAAGGAGAAATGTGCCCCTTTAAAACCCGTGTCTAGCTTTTAATAGGTGGCTAACATAATGGAATGCTCCACAATTATCCTGAGCCCCCGCAAACCAGCATGTCATGGAAAAAACTAGGCTAGAATATTTTTTCTTGTGTGTGTGTGTGTGTGGGGGGGCTTTTTCTGCAAGGAGGAGTGTTCAGCTATGTGACCCCTCCCCATCATTCTGAAGTGGTACAGCCCAAACACAGATTCACGACTACATGGTACATGGAAAGTCTGTGATCATAACTCCCCTGACCAAAATTTTCTTCCCTAATACAAAGGTCTGGATAGGGGGCAGAGTTTTGGGGGGAGCTAACTTTATCCCCAGGGTTCCTACCAACCTCTCTCTCTTCCTTATTGTAGCTCATGGTAGCATAGGGGGAGGGCAGGTTTCTATCAGAGAAACAGTCCAGAGGGGAACAGGTTAAAGCCCTCCCCTCCTCAAGTCACTCACCTTCTCCCCCAAACTGCTTTTAATGTTAAAGAAAACACTGGGTGACGCACCCATGGATCTCCCACTTAGTGTATAGGTGGTCCTCCAGAATAAGCCTCAAAATTAAAACCAAACTAGATGTGATGGGGGCAGCTATGTTTGTTCATCTACCATATTTACTATAAAGTTGGGAGGAAGCGACAAATAACACCAAAAGGAGCATATAGGTGAGGTGACCTGAACCCTCCCTCCTTCAATACCTTACTTCCCCCACCATCGGGGGATTGGAGGGTAGGGTTGCCAGATCCAGGTTGGGCAGAGCTCCTGGAGACTTGGAGATGGAGCCTGGGGAGGACAGGGACCTCAGTGGGGTGCAGTGCCATAGAGTCCACCCTCCAAAGCCTCCATTTTCTTCCAGTACTAGAACCAGGCCAGTGTGAGGAGAAGTGGAGTCTGATGGCAGGGAGGTAAGGCAGCAGAGGAGGCTTCAACGACTGTCCTCACCCACGAGCCTTTTTGATGTCAGCGTGAGGTTTATGATGCATTATTTATATAGCGCTAGTGTGGTGTACAGGTTGGACTAGGACAGGTTGTCCGCTTTGGCAGGCAGCCCACTGCCAAATGCTTTTGTCCCCTGCTGCAGATCCATAGGGAGGCAGGAGCAATATGGGCGGATCTGAATGACATCACTGCCAGCTCCATAACTGGAAGAAATGTCGCCACGTTGCAGGATGTTCTGGGATCCACCTGAAACTCTATGGTTTTTATCATAGATTTTTGAGTAACTCAGGATATTGTTTACTCTGGAGCAGTGTTCCCTCTGAGCTGAGTTAGTGAGTTAGCTAGCTCACAGTTTTTTAGCCTCCAGCTCGCACATTTTTGTTTTAGCTCAGGAAGGATGGCTCCAGAGCAAACTAATTTATGCAGTAGCTAAATCGCGCGCTCACAACTTTAATACCAGTAGCTCACAAAGGAGGATTTTTCTCACAAGACTTCACAGCTTAGAGGGAGCATTGCCCTGGAGTAGCTCTCACTTAAGAAAAGGTTGACAAACCCAAGATGGAGAAAAGGTTGGGATAAACGTGTACCAAATAAATTGTTAAAATGACATAGGGTTGCCAGCTCCAGACTAGGAAATTGCTGGAGATTCGGAGATGGAGCCTGGAGAGGGTTGGGTTTGAGGAGGGAGGGGGAACCTCCGTAGGGTATCGTGACAGAGCACATCCTCCAAAGTTGCCATTTTCTCCAGGGGAACTGATTTCTGTATCTGGAGATCAATGGCAATTCTGAAGGATCTTCAGTCCCTGCCTGGATGCCGGCAACTCTATGAACAAATAAACATAACTGCGATAAACATATCTGCGATAAACATATCTAGTATGGTCCCAAGGATCCTGGGCCTATTTTGGCTGCCCTAATTAGGGTCTAGAAAAACCACGAGACAGCACCCGAACCGTGCAAATGAGTACAAATGATCACCGTTGTATATGTGCATGCATCCAATGAATTTGGGGTCATAAGGATAACACTGACGACGTGGTAACCAGTAGTTCATTGGGCATAGAAATAATTTGGTGCAATCCACATTTTAAAGTCCCTTTTAAAAAGCTACCAGCCACCAAAAGTTATATAAATAAGTCCACAAAAAGGACAAAAAAGAGCTTGATTTGAAAGACAAACGTCACCACGGCAGCTGGCCGGAAGCAAACAGAGCTGCAGAGTCCCAGCCAGGAAAATCAATGGGAGATAAAGAACATCATACAGCAATTAATTAACGATGAGGGTGGGTGGGGGCGGGGGTGGGGAGCGCTGTGTGTACCGGGACTGCTGCCCACTCCCAGCCCAGAGCGACTTTTCCAGGTCTCCTTAGGCCATCTCTTCTCGCCTCTTGTGACATCCCCTCTGCCCCAGACAAACACATTCTTGTCTTGGGAGCACTGGTTCAAGAAATGCAAAGAAGTTACAGAGCTTGCATTTTGCAAGCCTTGCTGCTTTCTTGTCCACCAGAAGAAATCCCCACTCAGCACAGTCTGGGGACTATGAAAATTAAGAAAGGGAAATTCCTGTGCCTCTGTTCTGTTCCGTTTCTGATGAAGATCACAGATCTGGGACAGTCTGCGAATGGTCAACTGTGGACCTGCCTCTGCAGCTGCCATTAGGATCTGGGCCCTGCAGGAAGGGGAGAAGAAATTTAATCCTTCAACCCACGCCCTGTTTCATGAAACAAACTGGGTCCCCTCCCTGCACTTTTGTGGTGGAAAGGCTGTCAAGTTGCAGCCGACTTATGGCAGCCCTGTAGTGTCTTCCAGGCATGATGAGACAAACAGAGGTGGTTTGCCATTGCCTGCCTCCGTGTTGCTGTTGGAGTGGGCGGCTCAGCATGCCTGGCCTGGCCATTAGGGGGCACTACATCAGTCTAAGAGTGTATAGGTGTTATCTCCTTGAACGGGGATGCCTCTCCTTTGTCTTAAACTGGGAGCTGCCCTCTGACCCCTCCTCCTTTCTCACTTTGTCCTCTCACTTTCGGTACATGGCCTTCCATGGAGGCACGTTACTCCTCATTAGATTAGGCTTCTTTCTCTTCTCTTGACTGCGACCTGGGTATGAAGCAATTGGAACTAAATCTACGTGAATAAATGTAAGTTTACCCTTTTTTTGCACTATACTTCTTGAGCGATTTATTTACTGCTCTCAGTATCACGCTCCTATGACTGGGCAAACTCTGGCGAAATAGAGGAAGAATTATACATGAAACAGCCACCAGGGTTTACAAATGAAAAGAATAAACATCTAGTCTGTAAACTTCAAAAAGTGCTTTATGGGCTTAAACAAGGTGACCAAGATGCTACTCAGTCAGGATTTCAGAAAAGGTGAAGCTGACCTTGTGTGGTAGACACAAAGATGGAAGATGGACATTTATTTTTGACCAATATTGATGATCTGATTATTTGCCATGAAAATCAAAATCATATAGGACTTAACATCACATAAGCCTTCAAATATTTCTCAAATGTACATCAATATTCAATACGTGAAATACATACAACTGCAATAAATAGGCTGGAGATTTAAAGCAATATCTAACATTTACTATTTGACACTCCCAAAAGAAAGATTTCACAGATTCTCAGTTCACAGTTTCAATGGACTGCAAAATATAATCTTCAAATGTCCATCAAGCAAGTACATCCACTTCTTAAGTAGAACAATATTAAACAATATAAAGTATGTTGTAAACAGCATGTTGTAAACAGCAAGTAGATCCAGTCCTTAAGACTTGAGACAAACAATAAGAAACAGGCTGCAGTCAACTCATCTTCCAGATGAGTTTTCGATGCCTTCATCAGGACTGCAGATGGGGACTCCCAGAGAGGCACAGCCACAGGAACTTCTCAGCCAAAAATGCCTCCAAACTGTCTTATTGTACAGCAATAGCTCAAAACTGCCTTATTTTCCTTTGTTCATGATGGATACGTGTAACCTGATTCTAAAGGTATTCTTCCATCTCAATGAATGTAAAGATGTTAAGTCATATATGATCCATATTTGTTCATCCATGTCCTTAAATTACTGTTAGTTATGAAAGTCAAAATGGCTGTGCTGAGATTATATCCCAACTAAACAAGGACATGGGAGAACCTGAACACTGTGAACCTCAATGGTATACAGAGCTGAGAGGGAGTGTTGGAGTGAGCAACTCAGCATGCCTGGACATTTGGAGGCACTGTATCAGTTTAAGTGTGTATAGGTGTCATCTCCTTGAATGGGGTGCCTCTCTTTGTTTTAACCTGGGAGCTGCCCTCTGACCCCTCCTCTCTCCCTTTGTCCTCTCACTTATTACACATGGCCTTTCATGGAGACAAATGTCTCTGCAGGTCTCTCCTGTGGCTACAGTGCCTTCATACTCCCACACACATGATACTGGCCATTTGCGACAGGGAAATTACTCTTTGGATTAGGCTTCTTTCTCTTCTTTTGACTGCCACCTGAATGTGAACTGAATCTACTTGAATAAATGTAAGTTTACCTTCTTTGCAATATACTTCTTGGGAGATTTATTTACTACACTCGGTACCATGCTTCTATGACTGGGCACACTCTGCTGTATTAACCAAATATCCCAGTAGTAGCAACCCTGGACTCCCTTGGTGGTCCCCCATCCGAATACTAACCAGGGCTGACCCTGCTTAGTTTCCAAGAAGTCAGAGGTCGATTCGGGGGGATCGCAGTTCCCTCAGGTGAGGTGCGGGGGCGGGGCACACGACGAAGCCCCACCCCCTGCTTCCGGCCGCCCCCCTTCCGGCCCTCATTCAGCCAGGAGGAGGCAGGAGAAGAGGGAGGGTAAGTTGCTTCCTCCCTGCCTCTCCCCACCCCTGCCTGCCTGGGGCCAGGGAGGGCCTTGGCGGGGCTTCCTTGCACTCCCGCCGGCCTTGCAGGTCCACCGCCGGGCCCCTGATGTCAGGGGGTGTGGCATATGCTAATGAGTTATGCTAATGAGTTCCCCTAGCTCTTTTTCTACGAAACAACCCCTGCAAGAAGTGATGAGATCAATCTAGTCCGGGCCATCTGGGTCATGGCCCAGCTCCTCTTTGCGGTGGGAGAAGGAGAACAGAGGGCAGAGCTTTGTCCTATGGCAACATTCGTTCCAAGAGGTTCAGATCATTCCCAGGCACCAGTGGTGGCCCTTGCGCCACCTTTACTAGCATTTTAAAGGAGAAAAAAAGACAGCTTTCCCCCAAAGGCATGTGGTTACTGTAGATGCTGGCCACCAGTCCAGGGTATGTATCTAGACTTCCAGCCATTAGGCATTTTCAGGCTCTTCTATGTTCCAGAGTAAATGTGCACCATGTTTCCATTTTCTATGTGTTGTGGAAGCACTCTAGAGATTTGGGGTGTGGTCTTGCCAGGGGCAGAGTAAATCCAGGTTTCATTGTGCGAGCACAGAGATGTTTCAAGCTGCCGAATAATGTTTCCCTTCCACGCGGCCAAGGACTGTTAAATTTTTTGGAGCCAACCCTCCTTTCTCGTGCATGTCGCAGTGTCCGGTTTCCAGGCTTGAGGTCCTCTTGGCCACTCTGCCCCAGTTAATGTGGTGAAAAAGGAATGGGATTCTCACAACCAAACCTTCTATTCCATGTGTGGCTTTTGGCACCTTATTCTGGGCTGAAAGCCTGGCCTTCATTCTTAGGTATAAAGCCTTGCCTTGATTTTTGGCCATCAGATATACAAACATCACTTGTTTCAGGTTTTGTTGGTAATCTGGGTTTCTTGGACTACCTGTATCTGAGCTTGTCAAATGGGGTCGAAGCATTTTGGAGGCATGTTTTGGGATTCCACAGTAAAAGTGAAAGGGGAAGGCAATTCCATTTTTTAAAAAACTTGGCTCAATAGTGCCTATTTTTGTAGACAAACCAGTGATTAAAATAAGGGGATGGAGGGGTAATGAGTCCCTGCAAAGCTGCAGATGATCAGATGAGATTTTAAAACCAGAATTGACATGCTCCTTTTTTCTATGCCTCAGGACATACAGTTGCACAGGTAGGGTTCAGCTGTAGTGCGAATGTTTGTGAAGGAGAAGATTCGCATCACATCTTTTTGCCACTGTCCGAACGGTCTTCACACTTGCCCTTTTCAGGTGCCAAGAAAATAAGCAGTGTTGGCAGGTTGGTGATCTTGGGGGCTTAGGGGCTGGGGCTGCCCAACGCTCTTCTGAAAGTCTGGGTGGTCGCAGAAGCATCATCTCTCCCCTGGCAGCCAGCAGTGGGAAGGCCTCTGCCCTATTCGCCTCCTACGGCTGGAATATGTTTTTGACATTTTCTAAGCTGTTCGGCGTAGCTGACAATTTTTAATGTACTAACTGCCTGGTCCAGTGAGCTGATTAATTGGTGCTGGGGAGATCAATACAAAACACAAAATTAAAACAATTTTAAAGTGATTAAGTAGTTTAACACCTGTCTGCCATGCCGTCAGCGCAAGAAGAAAAATTCAGCAGGTGGCAAAGGGGCCTCATGCAGCCGGGGGGAATGACAAATGGCATCTGAAGGGCTGGCTGGCCCAGCCTGGCCCCTGTTTCCCAGTGGCACAGAGAAAAAAGGCTGGCTCTCCCCACACTGTCCTCCATAGCCAATAAATAGCCCACTTCGGGGTTACTGTGGGGTAAACCCCTGAGGATGTGCCTACTTGCCGGCTATTTTAGATTCCCAAAGCAAGAAGGAAACCAAGCAGGGAGATCAGACCGTTTGCAGCAACTGTCTCTGGAACGTGGGGGAGGACAGATACACATTGTGTTTTCAAAGCACAGCTTCAAAAGGAGAGAGAGAATGCAGCATATGGTTACAAATGCAAGAAGCATGCAGCCAGGACAGCCAGCTAAGGTTGCCAACCCTGGGTTGGGAAATTCCTGGGGATTTGGGGCGGTGTGTGGAAAGGGTAGAATTTGGGAAGGGGCCTCAGTGACATAATGCCACGGAGGCCACCCTCCAGAGCAGCTCTTTTCTCCAGGGATGCTGATCTCTGTAGTCTGGAGATCAGTTGTAATTCCCGGGGATCTCCAGATCACACCTGGAGGTTGGCAACACAAGGGTCAGTGTGGGCATCAGCACTCCACTGTGAGGAAGCTGGGGGATAGGGGGGACCTGATGTTTGCTGTTAAAGAACAAGTGAAAGGACCCCAACCCACCCCAAGAGCTATCAGTTCAAAACACTGCCAACTTAGGTGTCCAAGAGAGTTGCCAGCAAGCTGCATGGCTGCAGCCCCTTGTACACACACACACACACACACACACACACCTTGTTTCCAGGTTGGCAACTGGAGGCCAGATACACACACACACCTTGTTTCCAGGTTGGCAACTGGAGGCCAGATAATGCCTCCCAGGCAGTTGGAGCCGGCCCGTGGGTCATCAGTTTCTGACAGCCTAAAACAAGATGCTGCTGCTGTAAACCTGTGCCCCATCAAGCCAGCGTAATTTCCAACAAGGTCCCAAAGCAGTTGTTATAATTTCTGCAGACTCAAAGCTGGGGGTGGAGTGGGGCTTTTTAATTCAGCAGCCTTGGGTGTTTGGGCCAAGGCTTTAGCATCTCTCTTTTCTAAGATTATTTTCTTCTGATTTTAACGCCGCAGCTGGTTTTCCATTCTGGACCTATGAGCAGAGGCTTCACACACAAATACCTGAGGTGAAGACTGAACCGCCAGCTTATGGTGCCTGCTGAAGAGCTTTGTGTGTTTCTAAAGTCTGTATTCTCTTACATTGTCCCAACTATTTGCACTGCAGGCATTGGAGCAGCACAAAACTCCCCACCTGAGCATGGGAAGGTACTTTTGCTTACTGAACTCTCTTTGCAGGGCGAGACAAAGTTTAGCTACACTGGAAAGGGAAGGTTTGGTTCTCGTTGTGGGTGGTGCGAGCTGAGCGGACAGCCAAAGGGGGTGCGAGAGAAGGAAGGTGGCAGCCGGATGGATGGCGTCTCCATTTCAATTCCACATTCCTTTTCTCCCAGACAAACCCCGTCGGATTTTCATAAATCAAAGCACCACACTCTTTAATAAAAATTTATTGACTTACAAGTGATTATTTATCAAAAGGCCATTAATAGCGGATCCTGGAATGATGGGCTATTGGGTGGTGCAGGGAGACTAATAGGAAATCAATGCCCACAGCAGGGCAGAATGCAGATGAGGGG
The DNA here is from genome assembly GCF_001447785.1 of Gekko japonicus. NCBI lineage: Eukaryota > Metazoa > Chordata > Lepidosauria > Squamata > Gekkonidae > Gekko > Gekko japonicus. Next base: position 1,699,333 of record NW_015164186.1, read on the forward strand.
CTCCCGCGTCCCCCACCAGCCCCGTGGCAGCTCCAGCCGGCCTCTGCTTCGCCTGCCGTCCGTGGAGCCCTCTATTTATATATCATTTACAAATGAAATGATCGATACTTTTAATCTAGAGCTAAATTTATTAACTTTCCCATCGGAGAGAGAGATGTATTGACTGGGTTGTGGGGGGGGGGGCACGGTGGGCAACAGGAGAGTAGGACATCCAGGCCAAGATGGATGCTTTTGTAGTCACCTGTGTGGCCTTGTAGAGTAGACGCCCCTTACCCAAACCGGCCAGCTTTCTGCTTGCTCATTCTCTGGGCATTCTTCAGAGATCGTAGGGTGCTTATCTGAGAGGAGGCGGGAAGGATGTGCTGATACTCATCCAGCTTCTTTGAGGATTGGGCCCTTGTCAACCAAGAAAAGGATGCAGAAGATGGGCAGCAAAACCCATGCAATGAAACAAGGCACTGCAGACAGGCAGTGTTCCCTCTAAGCTGAGTTAGTGTGAGCTAGCGCACAGTTTTTTAGCCTCCAGCTCACACATTGTTTTCTTAGCTTAGGAAGGATGGCTCCAGAGCAACCTAATTTATGCAGCAGCCAAATCACTCACTACTTTAATGCCATTAGCTCACAAAGCAGAATTTTTGCTCATAAAGACTCCACAGCTTAGAAGGAGCATTGACTGCGGGTTAGGGTTTGACCGCCTGTCATGGCTGCCAAACGGATGCTGCTGTAGCAATAGAAGTTCCTCTTACCAAAACTCTCCATGCTGTAACTGTTACCCTTACAATGGCCAATAGCTGGGGTGTGTGTGTGTGTTATATAAAGGACTGCAATGGCCGTGAACCTCAAGGGTGTGTTTACTAGTCTTCATTCTCAAGGAATTCTGGGATTTTCTGGCCATTGAAATAATAATTGGGAACTGCGTTTGCAAAGCGGGTTTTGAGTTTCACAGAACTCTCTCTCAAAATTGATTTTTTTTAAAAAAGGGGGGAGATGAAGGTGCCAGTTCTTCAGTGACGGGCGTAGCATTGGTTGAGTCATCAAAGGGTCATGCCAGGACCAAGGACCCCTTCAATCAAATGCCTTCTGCCATGGGCTCTTTTTGTAGCAGGAACTCCTTTGCATATTAGGCCACACACCCCTAATGTAGCCAATCCTCAATAGCTGGGGTGTGTGTGTGTGTTATATAAAGGACTGCAATGGCCGTGAACCTCAAGGGTGTGTTTACTAGTCTTCATTCTCAAGGAATTCTGGGATTTTCTGGCCATTGAAATAATAATTGGGAACTGCGTTTGCAATGCGGGTTTTGAGTTTCACAGAACTCTCTCTCAAAATGGATTTTTTTTAAAAAAGGGGGGAGATGAAGCTCAGCGAATGGCCTTGAGACAGTTACTCTGTCCTTCCGCCTAGTCTACTTCACAAAGCTGTTGTGACAGATAAACTGGAGGGGAGAACTATGTATGCAGTTCCAAATTTCCCAGAGGAAGTGTGGGATAAAATATGGCAGGCAGAGGAAAATTGTACAGCCGCACTGGAAGGCAAATCTGATTGCAACTGGAACCATTTCACCCATGTCCCATCTCGAGCACATTCAGGGTGAGAATGCCTGATCCAGTCCCAAATTCAACTGACACCTGCCTCAGGATTTTCCCTTCCTGCACCACCCTCTATGGGCTTCGGATGTCACTGAGAACCAGGTGAGCTTTGCTAAAATATTGTCACTGGTCTTCTGGCCACTGCTGTTCCCAGAGAACTCTGGCAGCGGACACAGTTTGTCAAAATACTTGGAACTCTGCAAAAGAAAGTATTGCTAAAAAACCTAAAGCGACAAGGTGAGTGGAGTCACATGGAGGGGGAATGAGGACCCACCTCAGACGAAGAAGGCAGGCTGAACTCTGGAGGGCTGCAAAGCACTTCTGATACCGTGGCAAGCCCATGTGCAAAGCTCATGCCCCTCCACTGCTGCAACTGCACGCATAACAGTGTGCATCATTCTGCCCCCTCTCCCCAAGAACGATTTCAGATGTGTAAAAACGGGCCAGGGCAAGCATTAGAAAAAAACAACAACCCATGGTTCCAAGCCTTTTCCTCTTCCCCCAAGGTCCTATTTGTGAGAATTCAGAAACCGGAGACCTGACCATATTATCTCATGCAGTTGCAGCGATCATGTTGTTGATATATGTGAGGCACACTTTACTAGTGGAATCCAGATCCTTCATTTGTAGAGGACTTCAAAGGATTAAATACATTCTGGAGTGACCGCCTTTTGCTGTTGCTGTTCAGTCGCACAGTTGAGTCTGACTCTTCGTGACCCCAGGACCACATCACGCCAGGCCCTCCTGTCTTCCGCTGTCCTCTGGAGTTTGCTCAATTTCATGTTTGTTGCATTGATAACACTGTCTAACCATCTCATCCTTTGCCGTCCCCATCTTCTTTGACCTTCAATATTTCCCAGCATCAGGGTCTTGTCCAGTGAGTGCTCCCTTCTCACTTGGTGGCCAAAGTATTTGAGCTTCAGCTTCAGTATCTGTCCTTCCAGGGAACAGTCAGGGTTGAATTCCTTTAGGATTAACTGATTTGATCTCCTTGCAGTCCAGGGACAAGCTTCCTAATAGCTATTATAGTTAAATGGAACCTCTATGTGCAATTTGTTGTTCCACGTGTGTGTGGGAGGGGGAATAGCAGGAGCTGGCTGTTGCCTCCGTGCTCTGCTTCTGGGCTTCCTGGAGGCATCTAGGCATGCTGGGTGAGATGGACCTCAAGTCTGATGCAGAAGAGCTCTCCTTCTGTTCTCAAACAACCCTGATGGGAGTGCTTAATGCTGCTGGCCTTCGTTTATGGAATGCAGCTCAGATGCTTTCCTCCCTTCTACAAGAGCACCCTCCACCCATTGACCAAAAGTCAGTGCTGGAGAACATTCCTTTCCCAGCCTGTTTACCTTGTGGGACAATGGGAGATGCCAAGGAACTGGGTGTGGGGGTTATGCTGAACTGCCCCTTGAAGAAGCAAGTTTCCCCTTATCAGCTCTGGGCAAAGTTCAGGGCTGAGTACACACAGGAGGGAATAAACAGGCTGGGCTGTTCCCCAGAGTGGTCCTGGACAGAGTTCTCTTCCTGTCTCCAGGAAGTGGCAACCAAGCCAGAACCTGCTGTGGGTACAGGGAAGACCTTTGCCCCATCCTTGGGAAAGCATATTCAAAAGAGGCACAGCCCACCACCACAGAGACCAGAGAGACAGAAATTTTGATGAGAATAATCTGCAAGCAACAAGAGAAAGGCAACAATTTGGGTGCATGGCTGACTCAAGGACTGGGGGAGGGCACAGTTGTTGCAAGCCATCTTTGGCGATCTTCTTTACCTCAGAAAAGGCCAGGCATACTAATTAAGGCTGCTCCCACTTTGCTTCAAACTTTTTTGAGCGGGCTACAGAAAGCAAGAATGACGGTACTGTTGAAAAGTGGACCCTCGACCAGTGAGAGCTCAGCTTCATCATGTTCAGCTGTCCGCCCCAGGGGGGCAGAGCCCACCTTCAAAGACACTACAGGCATGAACTAAAACCTGAGTTTGCCTCCACTCAACAGGACCCAGAAGGATGCTGCTGAAAAGGACTGGGAAATTCAGCACGTCAGACAACTTCCCATCCAATGAGGTAAGGAAAACCTAGCTCTGCCTGATCGCTACCTGTATACAGGGAAATAGGAAGGGCAAGGCAGTTCAGACTGGGGTTGGTGTTTTACATCTCAGGCTCACCATTAGGGATGTGCATTCGGTTCATCCGAACCGAATGCACCCCAAAAATTGCTCATTCGGGCTCCTTTCAGGCTGCTGTGGGCCAATTCAGATTCTCTGATCTGAATTGGCTTGCCACCGAAATTCGGCAGCAATTCGGCCTCATTATATCCTATGGGCCATTGAAGTCAATGGTGAAAACATAGGGTATTCTGGGGGCTGGAGGGAAGGGAGGGGGTTTGAGGGAGAGTCTGACTGCTGGGTGCTGCCTGCTTGCCTGCCTTAAATGCTGCTGGCTGAGTTTCCCCATTGGAAACAATGGAGGTAATGGGGGTAACCTGTTTGGGTGCCCATAGAACTGAGCCCACTGGTCCAATTGCTTTGGGACATGGGGGTTTATGTGGGGAGAGGCTCCCAAAGCTACCCTGAAAATTTGGAGCCTCTCCCTCAAACCCCCTCCCCCCCAGAGCCACTAACAGCATCATGGGAAAAAGTAACTTTTCCCCCACCATAGAGAACAATGGAGGGGATGGGGGCAACCTGTTTGGGGGCCCGTAGAATTGGACCCCCTGGTCCAATGTTCTTAAAACGTGGTGGGTATCTTGGGGAGAGGCTCCAGCAGCTACCCTGCAAGTTCGGAGCCTCACCCTCAAACCCCCTCCCCTCCAGCCCCCAGAATATACCCTAGGTTTTCGCTATTGACTTCAATGGCCCATAGGATATAATGGGGCTGAAATTGACATTCGTCTGGCCAAAGACTCCCAAATCTCCTACTGACGAAACTGACATGTGGGAGTCTTACTGCCCCCGAAATTGATTCTGCCTGATTCAGCCAAATCCGAATCCGCCAATTTTTTTTTTTTGCACACCCCTACTCACCAGAGGTATGCAAAACCAGCACAGCTCTGAGCTGAGCACTTGTGTGTGCTGGCTGCCCTACATGAGGCAGCAGCCTTGCGTGTGGGATCTGCCTATCATAGTCATTCACTGGACAACATTTGAAGCTCACCCAGAAAAGTAAACAAACTCATTCAAAAATCTACAGGGCTGCAGTCACCAAATCTAGCAATCACTGCAGAATCCTGAGATTCCCCCCTCCTTTAAATGCCAAGCTTCTAGGCGACACGGATGTAGAATAACATTCTTTTTGCTATATGCTTAAAAATAAATGACCTGGTAGATTTTACAACGTTTCAGGAGCATTTCTGCATTTCCACTAACCTTCTGCATTTCACCTTGGTTCCTAGAGCTCATAGGCCTCCTCTCACATTATACAGTGACAGATGGTAAATGTACTTGGGGATAAATCTAACCCAAACCCTGAAAAAAACATGATGAAACAGGCTCTGTGTCCTAGCTGAAGCTGGCTGTGCCAGGGAAAATGACAAGTAACTCCTGCTACAGCAGAGGCATGCATACAGTTGGGAGAGCCACTGCCAGAAGATACAGTACTGCGCAGGGTAGACCACCAATCTAACTCCCTGCAAGGCAGTATCTTCAGCTCAATACCCTTTTCTGTGTTTGGGTAGAAAGTGCAATGCCTTGAAAAATGACAGCACCTTCCTCTCACTTTTATTCCAAGTAAGTATTTCATTTTTTGTCTAGATGGTTCAAATGAACCCAGGAACAAAAGCTGAGATGGCTGTGGGTGCATTCATTTTGATCTGCTTCTGCTTCGAGGGGTTTTAGTGTCTTCTTTCTATTGTGCCCAACTCTGGACTGAAGAAATGGGTTAGCTTAGAACGGTATAAGTATCAGGCTTGGGGAAAGGCTGAGAAGAAGCAACTTTTAAGTGGGGGAAGGTGGAGACACCAACACCAGCTGCCAAGATCTTCCTCACCTTTGGACACCTTAAGGTGGCATTTATTTATGGTTGCCTCTCCCAGATGGAGGGCATCTACCACATTTTCCAAATTCACTGCTACATCTTGCTTTGTGGCCAGGCCACAATGACACACAGCAGTGTGGGGAGGGAGCCCTCCAGCCCACTAAAGAACTGGACAGGGCTAAAGACCAGAAAAGCCCCATCTAACATGCCTAGCTGTGCTTCTTTTACGGGAGAGCTCTTCCTGCTATGAGCAGCATAGTTTTGTTCCAAAGACACCAAGGAACATTCAACACAAGGCTTCTGTTCATATTGTTTAATTATAAAATGCAAAGTGTATCCATGCATCCACTGTCAGTTGGGGGGGGGCAGGGGAAGGAAAGGGAGAGAAAGGAGGCAAAAAGGTTTTTGTGCCTTTCCCCGAGACTGCAACAGGGGGAAATCTGCAGGAGGCATCTGTCACTGGCAGTAGGGGCTTGACTAGTCCAGCTGTGCTCCAAGCCACACTGGAGAAGCCTGCACACGCTCACACACACACATTATATAGATATATACACACAGGCATCCTCCAGCATGCACACACACACACAAATACGGGCAGCCCAAACATGGCAAAGAATCCTTCGATGCTGCTGTTTGGGCAACAATGTTTAAGACAAGGCCTCTTTCTCCATGGCCCCTAAGCAGGACCACTGGGGGGCTGCTGAAGTCAAAGACAGCCAGAGCCTGAAGAAGAACCTGCTGCTCCAGGGGGGCCCTGGAAAGACAGGGCTGGAAGGAGTTCTGAGGCAGTGGGTTACGTAGCCAACCATCGGCCAGGATGCTCAGGAGCGGCTTCGGTCCTCGTGGTTGCCCACAATCATCTTGCTGTAGAGCTTCTGCTGCTCCTCCTTGAATGTGTCCTTCACCTTCTCCCTCTTTAGACCTCCATCCCTAGAAAGGAGCGGGGTGGGAGGGGGACAACGGAGAACAATGAAATCCTGGATAGAAAATTCACTCAAACTCTGTTGGGAGAGGCAGGCAGGGTCAACACTCCACCCTCCAGCCCAATAAAAAATGTGGCAAGGACAGACAGAGAGGAGGAGCTTGCACTTCACTCCCATGGCCCAGCTGGTTTCAAAAAGGTCTCCTCCCACTGTGAGAATCATAGCTCTACAGCATCTTTGAGCGGTACAGCTGAGCCGGCCAAGAACACTGGCACAAGAGGAGGGGTGGGTTATTTGTGAACGAGAAATAGTAAAGAAATATCCAGGGGAAGCTGGGGTGGGTGGGGCGGAGGGAAGAAGCAGAGATGCTGAAAGAGGAGAATGGGGAACAAAGACCTTCCAGCCAAATTTTAATGTCTACACAATGGCAAGATCTCATTCGAACAGTAATTTCATTTTATCCACCCCGTACATGAACCTCATGCATGCATTTTCACCTCTGATGACATGGGATTTATGGGCTGTGTACATGTACACTGCAATCAGGCAGAGATGGCACGAGGGGGGGGCGGTGAGGGGGGGGGGGGGGGGAGATGGGCGGACCATGTGCGTGATTAGAGTACAGGTTCTCTATTTCTTCCATGCCCGACAATATCTTCCATGTAGAAAAAGTATTCAGGTGCAAAGCAATCTGCAGCCTTCAAGCTTCAATGTGGTATTCAGGCCAGAGACTTGTCCTAGTGGCTGTTCCCATTAACAGATTACAGTTGAATTCCAGCTCCTGAACACCAGAAGCTGCACCATATTTAAACCCCCTAGGTTTGGTGAAGGGTAGAAAGAAATGGCCTCCTAGATGCCACTGGCAACTCTCTTACCTTTCCAAGTTTAAAACTACATTTAGTGGTGGTGGTGTTTCTAAAGCCCCAAAGCAGGCTGCATCCAAACAGAAGAAATGTATTTAGGAAGAGGCTGCAGAATACTTTGTCCTCCTGTCTTTTTTCCCTCAGAATTTGCCTCCCTAAGCTATTTTCCCACCTGCAGGGGGGAAGGGGAGATGCCGGGTTCCAGTCGCTTCCCTGTAGCACTCCCCACCCACCCACTATGGGGGGGGGGGAAGAAACTTGGGGAAGATAACTTTGAACTGAAATAACTCGAGAACAAAAAGTTCAGCAGACTTTTTCCTACCCGAATTTTGTTTGCTCAGACACAGCCTGGTTTGGGTTTAAAAAGAAATGCAGAAGAAGCAAAGAAACCCTCCGGATGTGTGATATGAACAGGAGGATGCCACAGGCCTAGGGTTGTGCTGACCCAACAAAACTATGGGATGGCTGTGGCTCAGAGGCACAGCACTTCCTTGGCATGGAGAAGATGAATAGGTATAAACACAGGAATGAATGGACCAATACTCTGATGGAGCAAGCAGCCCAAGGACTAGGAGTTCAGGGAACCTGCCCCCTTCCAGCCTCCTCCCCAGAGAACAGTCACAAGACAGCTTTGCTTGAGGACTCACCATAAGAGATCCACAAGGCCCCCCTGCTGAGCAATGGCAGACTTCACCCGGTTGGCAAACTGCACAGCATCCTCATCAGCCTGAGGGAGAAGAGAGTCAGTCAGCACTGGAAAAGGGGGGGGGGGGGAAGGGCATGGTTGCCAAGCCACCTGCTCACCCACCATCAGCCCAATCCCAGCCCAGTTCGCTCACCTGCCGGGTCATCGGGGGCAAGTACCAGACACTGCAGACAACTGCCCAGCTGCTCATCATCCTGAGCAAATAGGTCACCATGCCATATTTGCTGCTATTAAAAAAGGCGTCTCCAAACTGGGGGTCATACTGAAGGACAGAAATAGGGGGAGCAAGACAGTGAAACATTCTGACACCGACCAGGGCCACGCCCAAGCCGAAAGCACCATCAAAGCTAGAGGGATTCTACACCTCCCATCCTCTATGGCCTACAGAATGCAACAAGAAACATCCCGTTAGCAACTGCCTAAAAGAAAGCGTTCCAATCGATGTATTTGAGGTATCTGATGTGTACTGTACCCTTTCTTCAAGGAGCTCAGGGCAGCAGACCCTATTTACCCCACTGTAGCTTCACAACAACCCTGTGAGGTAGGTAAAAGCCAGCTGCACAGAATGCTGATTGCTGGATCCCTAGGGCAACTTTGACGCCCCTACCCCTGAGCAATGCTTCAGTTTAAAAAACAACCCAGATCAGTGGAGGTGCATTAAGGGCATCACATCGACATTTATCTGTTTAAACACGATGGGCACCTGAAAAGGGTAAAAAAAGAACACCCAGGCCCGTCCAAACCATGGAGAGGCAGAAATATGTGCTGTAGCCAGAGAGGGGTATGTGGGTCAGCAGAGGAGCAGGAAGAGTGAGAACAAAAGTTCACCCTCCAGCCTCCCCCCCCCTCCAGCTCCTGGAGGCAGACACGCCCCCATCTAGGATCCACACCCATCTGCCCACTGTTCTTGAAGAATCTGAAATGGCAAATCAGAGCCATGTTTTTCGAGGCATGTCTACTACCATGAAAGACAAAAGTGTACTTTATTTTAAGTGGAAGCTGAGATTACACACACACACACACACACACACACAAGTATGGAAGGCAAACAGTTCTTGAACAGAACTAAAGGCTGTGGAAATCTGCCCAACCATCCGCACCTAAGATCGGCACACAATCTTTCTTAAAAATCCCAGGACTCTCTCCTAAATGTTACATATCTAGGCTTGTGTGGCTAGAGATAATATTTTAAAATAGAAAGCTGAGATCTGGGCAGGTTTCTGGTGACTCAGGAGACATCAGAAAAGCACAACATGAAAGGCAAGGAAAGGATTTATTGAACAGCTCAACACAGTTCAAGGTGTTTAAAGAAATCTTTGGGGTAAACTCAGCTAAGGGAGGGGCAGGGACCTCTTCTAAGATTGTACTTGTACAGCAAAGTGAAACTGCTGATTACCCACTCCCCATGCACCATCCTGAGCACGTCATTCTGCCCTCAGGGATTTATCTCCACCCCTCCTTCTAGTGTTTTCGCATTCATCTGAAGTACTTCCACAAACTATTCGCTCTTGTGTGGCTCCCATTCATTTTGACAGGGCTCTTGCAACAGAACTTCCCAATGGTTTGTGTACTTATGCTGGTCGATTTTCAGCTTCACATAATTTGATTCTTCAGAGTACCAGGGCCTGGGTTTCATACTACAGCATTCTAGAACCCTTGCCCGTAAGACTGCATGATTTCTCCATGCTGGCCTCAGAGAGATTCTGCTCTCCAGCTCTACCCAGCAAACTTCAGGATGCTTTGCTAAAGGGTGACTGTTTCTCACCTTGATGGCAACAGGATAAACTGTGGCACCGATCTCAAAGCTCCCTTTCTTGAACATCATTACGGATGTGTTGTTGATGCAGGTGCCTGTCGAGAGAAACAGTGTCACTGCAAGACCCGTTATCATTGGTGCAGCACAGCACGGAACAGAATGAGTCCTCAAAGCTATCAATAGCAGGGAGTGTTTGCATGAAGGCAATTTAAGTCCAGGGGTGCCAGTCTCGATGCAGTCTGACTGGCATCTTTGGTTGCAAAGGGCTTTCACCCTAGAGGTGTGGCTCTCCCAAACTCCATCATGGTCAGGTTTGAATGCAATACCCAAAAAATCAGGGTTGTGAATTCATTCAGTTCTAGGCTTTAAATTCCCAACTCCCATTTCCATCCATCCATAAACTGGAACACCATGGCAACATGGAATGGAGCCTCACAGGAGTGACTTGTCTGCTTCAGTTCCTGCTTACCTTCTGGGAAAATCAGGATGGGTAATTTGCTTTTATCCTGAGCATGCTCCGACAGTCTGCAGGCAGAAAGAGAGAGACTCAGTCTGTGCGCATGTTACCAATTACCACATCTTTGGCTGCTTCAAAGGGAGATTCCACCAGTGAGCCTACAAGGTCCTCCCACCAACCAGTCATCTTTATTTAGAAGCCCACCACCCACACCCTGAAAGCGCCATCTTCCTGCAAGTGTTCGCTAACAATTCCCTCTACCTAGACCGAGCACAGGGGGGACTGTGCCCATACCTTCTGGCTACTAGATGACGATCCTTAACCTCAGAGCGTTCAAACCACACATGGGGACATGCCTTCACCATGGCCCTCTGGATCATCCCCATGAGTCCTCCGTGAACCTGGCCCACCTAAGTCAGAGAAAAGATTGTAGTGCTAGACGGAAGATGAAGAGACAGCCTCTTGCCTTCATGGGCAGCTTTAGCCCCCCCCCCCCCCCATTAAGACAGCCTTCCCAAACAAGAAGTATTTTAACTTACAAAGAGGTTCATGCATCTTTAATTGCATAAAAACATGCCAGGTTGCAGGGCATGGGACAAGAGGGTTAACTTTTGTCACCACCTCAGTGGTTGGGGTGCCGGTCTCACAGAAAACGGAGGGACTCCCCCCTTCCTTCTTCATCTGCAGGCATGGGGGAGGGGAGGCCCCAGACAGCACTGAGAAAGAACACAGTCTTCCTTTGACCCATGTGATGTCAAGACAGCAAACTGTTCAAGTGTGCGTCCTCCTCCAGAGAGTGGGAAGGGGCGGAGAAGCTCAGTGAACCTCAAGGAGCATCACCCCCACCCCATAAGACTGAGAGTGTGTCCCTGCACTCACCATGGCATAGTAGCCATCACTGGCCAGAATTATGACATCAATAGGAGATGTATGGTTAGCCACACAGATCCCTCCATTGCGGGGTCGGTTTTCCCTGAAGATGGGAGGAAAAGAAATTAGCATGAAAGACCAAAGGTCAAATGCCATTGGCTCTGGAAGAGAATTAGAGAGAGGTTCTCTCTCAGGTGCCACCCCTTCCTAAGCATCCACCTTCCCATGAGCAATAACCCTTCATGTCCAGTAATACAGATGGTGACCCAGTTAACATACCAAAGGCATGCCTGTGTGCAGTTTGCACAAAACTGACATTACATTCACATTGCTTAATTCTGTGACCTGTGATATGAAAATCAAACTGACTGCATTTTTTCTTGGGTGGAGGAAGGAGTTATTTGGAGCACTGAAGCCCCACCCTTTGAACCCTGAAACCTGATCCATTCACTCTGAAGTATGTGAGTTTTCACTACTACTGCCCACACAGTTCTGTGTGTTGCTTTGCAAACATAAAGGACTACACACTAGAAATTAAAAAGAAGAAGCTAAGATACCTACAAATGTGTCCAATATACCATATTTTGCAGGGTTTCCCATGGAATGCACAAGACTAATCAGTGTCAACAATTATCTTCCTCGGGAAAATCAACCATACCCTCCCACCCAATCCCCTGCATACCGGTGGTGGTAGGTGATGATTGCTGTGAGGGCTCGCACACAGATCCGATAGCACATCAGGTGGACATGCCTGCTCAAAAACTCTTTGCACCTGAAACGGCAAGGCAATCACCTTGATAGGTAGCCTCAATCTGAGGAATAAATTCCTTATAAGTTTAAGAAAAAGATGAAAAGCCAGGCCACATCGCAGGCAACTTCTAGTGGTTCTGGGAGCACTCCACAGGACAAGTGAACTTTACAATGACCACTGCTGGGGTCTCTCTTCCCAGCCCATCAGGAGAATGGCTCTGAAACAGAAAGCCTCTTTCCAGGTGATCTGGTCACAAGGAATGACTCCGAGTCCAACCTGCTGATACCCAACAGTAGAGATGTAAAATTTCCGGAAATTTTGAAGCTCGGAAAAAAACCCGGGGTTTTTTCCGGTTTTTTCTGGGGGAAAACGGAAATTTTAGGAAAAATTGAAAAAATGCTACATTAGCATTTCTTTTGTCTTTTCTAGATTGAAAGTCATTCTGTTACTTTGGGAACATAAAATATGACTATGGACATTTTTACTTGGCATGAAATTATCACAATTAGCATATTAAAAATATAGTGTATCCAAACAATTATTTCAAACAGAAAAGCAAAACTGAAACTTTTTTATTTTCTTCTGACAATCACACCTCCTAAAGGAAGAAATGCATCTTGTTCTTGCATTGGAGGGTTCAGTTTGTAACCTAGGACTTGCTTGTCCTCAGTGCACAGAAATTAGATCAATCTGATACCATATATATATATTTTAGAAATGATTTGAAAAATATTTGAACACCTTGTCTTAAAATATTTTATTCATCATGTTAAAATAAAACGTTCCATAATCAATTTTTTTTCTTTTTTCAATTTTTCCAATTTTTCGGGAAAAAACAAAAAAATTTTCCGTTTTTTTTCCGGGCCTTCACATCTCTACCCAGCAGACTCCAGTCCTTTTTCAAGCAGATTTCATAGTAGGATCAGGAAGGAGGATTCTGTGCTTTCCTGGGATGGCACCTCCTGTGTGAAGTGGCCAAGTACAACCCTTCCTTGACAACAACCCTGTCAGGTAGGTTAGGCTGAGAGGTCACCCAAGTAATGGTCACATCTGAGAAGGGAGGGGGATCTTTGCAGCAGTCCAAAGGCTGAGAACTCACCTTCCATTGGGCAAGTAGCCCACCACTGTAGTGCTGGTTATCAAGAGGCTAATGCCAGTGAAAGCCAGGGCTACCCTGCACAAGGGAGAAAAAGACAGGGAAATGAAGCACAAATTTCAGAGGAGATGGAGGAGGGAGGACTGCCACTGCACTGGTCCCCAGACATATCAAACAGTGGAATGATTACTATGATAAAATACTGCCCACTTCTGCTCTCCAGCTCCTAGCCTTGTTCTCCTACCAGGGCAGAGAATGGGTAACACAAAATGCCTGACCTGGTTTTTCCACACACCTTTAATGACCTGGTCATTCCACAGATCTTTATTGGTGTTTCTATTGGGAGGCCCTAAGCAATGCTGGATCTTACCGGAGTGGCAGCAAAAAGCAGTAGCGGATGATGACGCCCAGCCCCCAGAGGACTGTGAGCCGCAGGCTGATGTAATGGAAGTTGTAGTTGGTCCTGCTCAGCAGATTCCAGGACGCCAGCTCTTCAGCCGAGAAGCGCTTGGTCACCTCGTCATCCATGATCGTCTCCATGCCCTTGCGGCAGAAGTAGAAGATGTCGGAAAGCTCAAACTCGGAGGCATCCAGGGCCTTGTTGCTATTGCTCCGTCGGATCTCCTTGATCTCCTCCTCCAGTGAAGTGGGCTCCTTTTCAATGATACCTAAAGCAAAACACACCCTGGGAGTTCCAGCCAGACACAGTGAAGGGACGAGGGACCCAGTCTGCATCCCTCCTTACCCCGGGAGAAGGTGACATCTTACCATTGGCATAGGGCTTGTAAAGTGGATGGTTCTTCTCTTTGGCACCCCGCTCAATCCTCAGTGTTGCCCACTGCAAAAGATGAGAAACTAGATCCTAACACACAATAAACTTCTGTTACCTCTCAAAAAGTGCCCTTCTTAGTCTGTGTCAATGCCAGGAATAAAATAAGCCCCGAGCACTGATCCATGGAGGAAGTTTCCAGAAATGATTTGAAGTGTCTTGGGCTCTAAAGGCAGACTCAAGACTTGTAACACCCCATTTCCTGTACAACTACTTCATAAGGACCCACTGAGCCCAACTGCTCTTCCTTCCCTCCTCAATGACAAAGGCCTCAAATCATCCCAAACTCAGTAATCTCCCATTCAGTTTACAACACGGTATTATTTGCCCTGAAAAACTTTACTGCACCTCACTTCCTGACAGGAGTGAGTGCAACAGAGTGTACGACTCCTTCCTTGGCTCGACAACTCTCAACAAGCACTCTGGGGTCCAATATAAGAACCGGTAATGACCTTTAACACCATAAGCGGACTGGGGCTTGTGTACCTGATGGAGCAACTCCTCAGGAAAGGGACAGAGCTCAGCAGCAGAGCATCTGCTTTTCACATACCAGGTCCCAGGTTCAATCCTTGGCATTTCCAGTTGGCAGGACCTCAGGCTGGGATAACCTTCTGCTTTTCAGACCTCAGAAAGCCACAGCCAGTTTCAAGAAGACAGTGAGTCAAGAAGCCCATGGTCTAACTCTGCGTAGGGCAACTTCATGTGCGCTTTTCCTTTTTTTTCTCAGGCCCACGGGGGAAATCCTGCTCGGCATCCTTTTGAAAGCACTGAACGTACAGAGCTGGGCTTGCACCCATGCTATAGCATAACTTACCTAGTGGGGTCTCATTCAGCCCCTACTCTGCCAGCTTTTCAGTGTCAAGCAAAAACCTGCCCCTTTCAAAAGGCTTTCTCTGCTGGCTAATTGGAGGGTTTCATCTGCTGCTATATTTATTAATTCTTTTCTCTTGCAATGGGTGATTTATTTATTACAAAGGGTATGCTGGGGTTGTTCTTGACTTTTCTGATTTCAGATTATTTTTGTTTCCCCACTTTGGATAACGTCCACCAGAAACACAGTCTCCATATGCTTAAATAAGTAACAGAAGCTTCTCAGTCTAATCATAAGGAAGGACGTGGGATTTTACTGAGAAAACAACTTCAGGATCTGGATTATAAAAACCAGTAGCTTGATTTCCAGCCTGACAGACAATAGCTCTGCAAAACAGGAAAGGGCTGGCCAAGCCTGAGAAAGACCTCTGGAAAGCTTTGGTGGAACAGAGTTGCCAATCTGTGGAGGCTTAGGAGAAAGAACAGCCCCCCCCCCCTCACTGTCTCGAACTGACCTTCAGGTGACACAATAACTGGCAGGAATCCCCTAAACAAGGCCAAGGGCAAAGCTCTTTTTTTCTTTGCCAGATGTTCTTGCTGCCAGTATATTGGCTTTTGCCTGCCTAACCTTTGTCTCTCGCAGGAGACAGGCAGGGGGGCTCTGCTGAAGCTGGGCGGAGGGCCCTGGGGCTGCTGGTCCTGACGTGATTAGAAGCAGAAGATAAATTTTGAGTTTGCTCATACAGCCCAGCTGGGGCAAAGCTCCGCCCCCACCCTGCCCCCACCACAATAGCTGTTGCTTCCTTTGGCTCAAATTGTTTATCTAGCTGTCATCAGTGGTATTTTCCAACCCCACCATATAATCCAGAAGGATCTCCAAAGCTGCTCACATAAAATAACAAAATATTATAATTGAAACTGGGGCTACCTCCATTCTCCCCAACATACTACTTTGCCTTGGGGAGGCAGCCCCTCCACCCGATTATCCTTCATCCCACCTCCCTCTCCCTAACTGCTGGCACTTGGGTAGTCTGTCGCCTGGCCAGCTGCCCAGCCATGCACTCCTGGCTCCCTTCCCCAGAGGGCTGCAGGTCTTTTGACTATCCCAAGGCAACAGGGGACGCTGCCGGGGACAACAGCTGAGATGCTGAGCAACAGACTATCCGTGCCACTTTCAGGCAGTATGCCAAGGGCCAGGCTTGCCTCCACAGTACGCTAAGGTCAGCTTCTTCTCTCAAGGGCACAGCACACAGGCTTGTTTTCAGATAAATTGGCTTATCTCTCTCTCTCTCTCTCTCTCTGACAGCCAGTGTAACACGGGCTTCCACAACAGACTCCTAAGCAGGGATGAACACATGATGCAATTTTGTGGAAGTTCCTAACGTGGTGTGAGGCAGCGTTCAGCACCCAAGGAAAGAAAAAACAAACAAAACCAAGTCTCTATCCCTTATGACTGTGAAGACTTGCTTGAATACATGTGGGCAATGCCTGGTGAAGCCTGAGAGTGTGTGCACATGTATGAGAGTTCCAGGATGCAGGGCTTCAACACCTCACATGATTTCTTGTCTTCTTTCTATGATAGTGAAATCATAATACATCTTGTAAAGCTGTACAAGATAAACAGGGCACCTGAAGTTGCTCAATTTGTGTAATTTATACTGATGAGAGCTGAGCTTGTTTGGGAGGACAAAGCACAAGGTCTGTTTGCAAAGACAATGTAAGGACAGCTCCTCCTCTCTCAGTGTCAGTCAGACAGAACAGCCCAGGGGAAGGCAGAGGACAGGAGAAAAAACTGAAAGAGGACTGAAGTTTTGCTCCTCTCCTTAAAATGACTTCTAGCATTGCCAAGTTGTAAAATCTATGGGAGCTCAACTGAAAGCTGCCAAGGAGAAACCAACTCCCACTAACAAAGACAGCTTGGCTTGCTTTGGGATAGGAACATTTGACAGAAGTCGCTACACCTGCAGCGTGCAGGCACATAGGAGACCTTGTTTGGTTAGCAACTGGCCAAGGGAGAACATAGACAAGTTTCGTACATTTGCATGGCAGGGCCAAACTCCCTCATCATGCAGCTGCTCTCTTTGCTTATCTCCAATGGAGGAAGCAAACCACAGTGCTTGCCCTTATCGGAACAGCATGGCACAGATGGATGGTTTACTTTCCCCAATGCTCTAAAAACAGGAATTCTAAAGCTTGACTATGACACGTTTTTCCAAGATCCAGAAAACATAGTTTAAAGCTCTCCAAGTGAAGCTGAGATAAAGTCTGGACAGTGATGCTCATTCAAAATGGGGTGAATGTGTTTGTAAACCAACCCAGAAGCAGGGTATGCACTCGTCCTGCCTTCCCACTGCCCCGTCCCTTTTACCTGTAAATCAAGCATTTTATAAAACCCACTTGGGTCCATGGAGAATTAACTTGGTAGTAATGGAACCAAGTTCTCAAAAGTGGATCAAGGAAAGCTCCTGTGCTTGTTTTAAACCAGGTTCAGAACCTGGCTCCAATACTACCAAGTTAATTTCCCTTCATTCCCCTGTTCCTTCTCTGTTTTTTATTGCTTATTAGAGTGTATACCTGCAAGAAGGGCCCACCTTTGATGTCATCTGACTTGTAACTCTTTGATATGAAAGCCCTTCTTTTAAAAATATTGTTATTATTCTTATTGTAATCCAGGTTGGTGACAAACCCTTGCAGGAAGGGGAAATTCACACACCATTCCCAAAAAGCCACTCATCTACATGTCTGTACCACCCCTCAGGAAAGAGCCTGAGAGATAAATAAACAGAGGGGAAACTGGTTCACAAAGGCCCATTGCAGGCTTTCAGGTTGCTAGGAAGGCTGACCTTAAACAATCACAGAAAGGTAAAAGCATGATCCCCCCCCACACACACACACACTTTCAATAAACACAAGACACAGTGTAAGAAGCATGCTTGTACTTCTCCCGGTGCCTGCACTTTCCTAGGAAGGTAGATCCCATCCTCGCCCTTTTTATAAAAACACGATCTTACAAACTCCCAGTTCTCAGAATCTAGATGATTCCAACGTAAAGTCTATCTGGAACTGCTACTCCCTGATCTGGAAGCCCACCGCCCTCCATCTCTGGCATGTGGGAAATCTCCGTAGTTATTTATTCAATAGTAAAAGCACACTTTGCATCAGCTCAGGATCACCTTCTTTTGTTCTTCAGCTAGGCCTCAGCAGTTGAAACAGATGGCAGAACAAAATACAAGTCTACTAACACCTTAGAGCAGTGTTCCCTCTAAGCTGAGTTAGTGTGAGCCAGCTCACAGTTTTTTAGCCTCCAGCTCACACATTTTTGTCTTTGCTTAGGAAGGATGGCACCAGAGCAAACTAATTTATGCAGTTGCCAAATCGCTCACTCACAACTTTAACACCAGTAGCTCACAAAGTAGAAGTTTTGCTCACAAGACTCCACAGCTTAGAGGGAACATTGCCTTAGAGACCAACCCCCCCCCCCCATAAGCTTTTGAGAGTCAAACCTCTCTTTGTCAGAAGCGAAATGAAAGCTTATGCCCGGGAAAATTCCGTTGGGACTCTTAAGCCACTACTGGGCTCAAATCTTGTTCTACTAACACGGCTGCCTCCCTGAAAAGACGCTAGAACGGAACCCTACTACAAATTAGGCCTGGAGCAAGACACATCTGAAGCTGAAATAAGCACCTACACACACACACACCTAGCAGGGCCAGTTGTTCAGAAGCTCTTTAGGGCTGTGATTCATTGCTTCAGCTCTGCTACCGACAGAGCCCACACCCCAAAGTACATTCCCCCACAATAACATTAAGTAGCCTGACTCACCTGGAATATCTGCAACAGGGTTTTCATATAAAGCCTACGGATGCCAAAGGAAACCCCAAAGATGGCTGGCACGATAATGAAAATCAACAGCAGAGTGAAGAGGACAGTCAGGGAAATGCCCAGCAGGTTAACCACCAGGCTGTCAAAGGGCAGGAGTGGAAACATGATGAGGGGGAGGGGGACAGGCAAGGCCAGCACTTTGCAAGACCCTGAGGCAGGCAGGAAGAGGCTGCCTGGGGCAGTTAGCCAGTTCTCCTGTTAATCAGCAGCCTTGTGCATATAGGTCCCTGGCCTATTATAGGCTCCATTTCTAAGTTCACACCTTTCCCACAGAGGGCATGGAGTGGCCAAGAACTCCCATGATCCAGACTGGAAACAGGCCACAGCACAAACAGAAACGGTGAGGGCAGGCAAGCTACACAGTAATGGTTGCCCGAAGAATACCAGATTAAGGAAGCAGAGAAGGGCTTGTGCACAGCTTCTGGAAAACCAGGATGATAAAGTCTCTCTGAGTTGTCAAGTGCATAAAATTCTGAGTTGAACTCCGTTATCTTGCCCTGTGTTTGAGCAAAACTCAACTGCCTGCAGCACTACAGTCTTTTCTGGGACAGAAGGACCAGCTCCAAGTCTCTCATGCTGCTGGCACCAAGTGTTGCTCTGAAGGTCTCCAGTTCTTGTCTGCAGAGCTAAGACAGGTACCCACTTGGTAGATTCTCTGGAGAGCAAGGGAATCACATGTCTCAAGTGCTAGGGTAAGAAAGAGAAAGAGTCAGGTATACTATTTATTCATTTAGAAAAGTTCTTGGCCAGCTATCCAGCAAATCTGCCTTGAGGCAGCTTACAAAATAAAACTTTGGTAATAAATAAAGCATTATGGAAGGTTTAATTAAAATCCAGCATTAAACACCCAGCACAAGTATAAAAGACAGAACACACAGAGCAGCTTAACAGCATTTATTTATTTATCAGACTTATGCCCTGCCCTCCCAGCAACGGCTTAAACATTTATCAGGCTAAAAACAGACTACAAAAAGATGTTTTCTAAAAATCAACCCCTTAATTAAAAACATGAGTAGAAAGAAACGTTTTGGCCAGGTTTGTAAAAGGGAATAGTGAGGGTGCCAGGTGAGCCTCGGGTGGATGGGAATTCTACAGGTGAAGTGCCACAGCTGAAAAGCTCTGATTCTCAGTACCACCCACCTCACTTCTGAGAGTAGGTGAGCAGAGAGAAAAGGCTTGTGAGGAAGATTTTAGCTGACAGGCTGAACAGTACCTCCAAGCTACAACCCTGCTCTTTCAGAGGAAGCAGACCCCCTCCACAACAGGCTGACTCTGCTATCCTTGAGCAGATTCTCCACTGATCAACAGCACCTCAGTCGTGTCCAGATTTCCTGTTTTGGGCCTGTTCAGGACTTCCGCCAGCCCACCTGAGTCAGCTTTTAAAGAGAAATAGAGCTGGGCATCATTGATTGGACCTTACTCCAAATTCCCTGAAGATCTCTCCCAGCAGTTTCAAGTAGATGTTAGACAGCAAGGGGGACAAGATGGATCCCCGCAGGTCCCCACAGCATAAATGTAGTAGTCCCCCAGCACCACTTTCTGGAATTGTTCAGTCAAAGAAATGCAGAACTACCGTAGCATGGCATACTTTACTCCCATCCCAGTCAGTTTCTCCAAAAGAATATGACCGATGGTATTGAAAGCTACAAAGAGATCCATCTGAGAATCAACAGGGACAAACTCCCCCATCACTTCCAGTGAAGGTCATCAGACAGGGCGGCCAAGGCCATTTGTCCTTGGTCTGAATGCAGATTTAAATTGATCCAGATAATCCATCTCCTTCAAGGCTGCCTGAAGTTGTATAGCCACCATCTCCTTAAGCACCTTGCGCAAAAAGGAACGTTGGCCCCTGCGCAGCAACTGTTCGCGTCAGTGGGGTTCAGAGATACCTCCTTCAGGAGAGGTTTCATGATGGCCTCTTTCAAAGCCACTGGAACTACACCATCTTGCGGAGAGGCATTTATTACTTGTCAGACTCACTTGGCCAGCCCAGCCAGGCTGGGCATATCTAACCAGTGACAACAAAATAGGGAGGACTGTTAGCTCTAGGACAGCAGAAGAGCACATGCTTTGTATGCCAGTGGCCCCACATTCAACTCCTGGTGTCTCCAGATAAAGGACATCAGGCAGCACATACCGGAAGAGATGCTTCTCTGCCTGAGTCCTTCAAGAAACACGGTCAGCCAGAGAAGATGATACTGAGCTAGATGGACCAATAGTCTGACTTGGTAATACTGGAGAAGTCCCCAAAAATGGAGAGAGGGAGAAAACCAACTCATCCTGCTATAACAGTTCACAATTTTTCTCAGCCAGCCAGCCTGCCCACATGTACCTATCATTTTTTTTACCTTCAAAGAATTTTTTCTAAAGCCCTGAAATCTTCTCTGCTGGCTGTTTAGAGGCACAATGTTCTTTACAAGCCTGGCATATCAACGTGTTTTATACTAACTTTTTAAACAAAAACCTATGACAAAGAGTATCAATTTAAAAAGCAACTCCAGAGCCTATGAACAGTCTAGAGAATCAGACTGTATTGCCAATTTTAAGGCATGTGGAACACCAGGAAACCCAGGCAACCTCCTCCAAGCTTTTCCAAAAGCACAAAGCACACATACATACTAGGGGTCGAGGTCTCTCCCCCCCCCCCAAGCCTTGAGTGAGGCCTTGGGTTTGCCACTGTTCTTGTCCTCCCTCGTTTTAGATTGGAATCTGATTTACCACAAGCAGCCTGGTCAAAGGTGCTTCTTGCCTAGGATCCCCTCTGGGCAGGAGCTAGGAGACCCAGAATGGCCCTCCCTATCTGGAACCCATTTTTACTAAACAGGAGCCCAGAGGAAAATAGCTACTTACAAGCCTGGTCAATGCCATGAAACATTACCCCCAGGTTCTGCAGAGACTAGAATTCTCTCAGAATTCTTGCTAGATCCAGACAAGGCTTTGTTGCTTTCCCCACATATTACTCACTGTAAGCAGAAGCTGAGTGAAATCAAGCAGGCAAGCAGGAAAGAACCGCAGCTGTAACCTACGAGACGTTCTGTTATGTTCTAGATAAGCAGGGAGAAAGCCTGAACAAGAGGACGGAACTCCCACTGCTCTCAGACAGATCTCAGCCCCGGCAGCCCCAGCCTTGCATCACCACTGGAATGAAGCAGGAGTTGAGTGTGTGTAACCCTGTTGGGATGTTTAATCACTACAACATGTTCCAAAAGATTCCAGCATTCATGCTGGAAATGATGAATCAGCTTCCTCCACGTGGGAAGCAACATGTCAAAGTCATGAGAAGCCACTGCCTGAGGGCACCAACCTGATTCTGAGGAGCAGTCCATATTCCAGAGCAGCTGCCTAGTCCCCAAAACCAGCAAATGAAGCAGAACTTTGCACGTAACATAAGCAGGCCTGGAATTTTCCAACAAACACATGACTACAATGTTATTACTCATAAGACAGCCAAGCTTCATAATTCCAAAGACAGAAGAATCAAGGAAAATAATTAGGTTTCCAAAACTTGACTTAGGTTTTACAAGTACAGAACTCTTCCACAAGCAGGTACTGTAAAAATTCTGTGTAATTCAAAAGCTAACAAAAAAAGAGAGTAAACAAGACAGTCAAAATGCTAGGGGGAACATCTCAGAATGTTTGTACAGAAAGAACAAAATATGCAATTAAGTAAATTAACACAAGCAGATTCCCTTCAACCATAATTTAAATTTTGGGTGAGCGTGATTGGATTGTTTTATAGCAATGCATGCTATAACATTTATTGGGTTTTTTTAATATCACTATCTAGAGGATGCACTGCAGTCATAACATGCTATGTTGGCACGATGCTGCATCCAGGATGCAATCAGAACTCATTAAAATAATAGTTATGGTAAGTACAACTACCGTGGTTGTATGACATGTCTGATGCAGATAACCTACCATGTACTGAGTTCCTTATCACTGTACCCATCAAAGGAAGCCTTTTAAGTGATAAAATTATTATTTGAAAGTTAATGCAACATTTGATTATGTTAACTGGCCTCAACATAAGCAAGACAAGGTTGGTACTGCCTGACAACAGATTCAGGTCAGATGAAAGGAAGTGCTTCCTCATACTATGGCTAATTAACTCATGGCACTCACTATCACAAGATGTGGTTACGGCCACCAGACGACTGTAAAACAGGACTAGACAAATGCATACAGAATAGTTGTATTTGTGGCTGTTAGGCATGACAGCTAAATGGAAAATCTTCACATTCAGCAGGGCATATATGTTATTTGAGAAGAACTATTGTGACTATTGTTCCTTCTTCACAGACCTTGGGTTGAAGCTAACATAACAGCAGCTTGCCAAATTTAAGGCCAACTAGTTTGGTCCTAGAAGAGGTAACATCCAAACTAGGGATCTTCCTGCTTTACATCTCCATTTTTTAACAGTCAGAAGAATGAATCAAATGTTCTGTCCTACTTCATCAGAGCCCTGGGCCCTTACTCAGATAATTCCAGAGCACTCTAATACGGTATATAAAGCAAGCTATGTGCATTGTGCATCTTCCCGTTTAACAAGAGTTAATTCTCTAACACGGAATGTTAGTAAAATGTGTGGTGTTAGGGGGACATGAAGTGTAAGTACCTTAAGTACTGCGAGGACTCCTTGGGTACACACCCCCTGCAGGTTCACTGTCAGTGAAAACAAATCACTCACTGTTAGCAACTTTTTTTGCTCTCACTGCACAAGTGTCCCTAGTGCAGCATGGTATTTCCCACAGCAGTGAACAGTACCACTTACTTATATGGGAGAATTTAAGGGGCGGACCCCATGACACTACAAAGGCAGGAGCTAAAGTGCCTCCTGTCACTGGTGACCCCAGTCACTGAGCTTCAACCCTGCTCCACCTGCACAGCCTCATCTTGGGTTTGGCTTTCTGGTCATGTTAAAGTGAGACAGAACTTCATTTTTACACTTACACAAGTCAGTAAGTATGCTGTGTTTCTGCTTTATTTTTAACCCGCAACAGGAAAACCCAGGCTGCAAAGAAGGAAAAGATAAAACAAAACTGGAAGTGTGCATAGGCAGCCCACACACTAGGAATTTTAAATATTGTTACAGATTTGTTCCGGATTAGCATCTGATGTGGGTACATTAAGAATCTGAAATATTTTTCCTAGTCCCACAAAAGGGGACTGTATGGGGTTTCCAGTGAACTGCAGCCAGTTTGTCTGCATGTTCCTGCACTCTTTCCTCCCTCAAGCTCTTCTCCTTTACACTTTCTCCACCTCTCCACTCCCTTCTTTAAAAAAGAAAATCTGCCCCACTTTATATGAGGAATCCAGGATACTGGTCTAGGGGAGTTTTTGTTTTGTGTTTATGACACTGACCAACGAAATTTCAGAATTACCGAAGTGAAGTTATCCAAGCCCCAAAACTTCAGCAGAATGGCCACCAAACTCCCTCATTTTAAAAAATCTATAGTCTACAGAACACGCATGTTAATGAGAAAAAGTTCATTTATTTATTGAAACAGTTTACTTAGAATTTCGGGACTGCTGGAAATCTTTCAACACAGAAACCCAGAAAACCCTTGATTATGAGGCAGATGTCCTTCTGGATACCTCTGCTTCAGCCAGTATTTCTGGGCTTAAATTCAATGGTACATAATTGGAGAACCTGATTTAGATAATCTGCTCATCCTTAGAATTTCTTGGATTCTACGCTTGCCATTTCCCAGCAGCAACTCCTACTGGCTATTAATGGTTAGCTGCTGCTACAATGATATAAACTTTAACTAGAGTTTTTTTCTTCATCCAGAAATCATTGACAGCAGGGGAAAATCCTTGTTTGAAGAACCACCACAGCTAGAACATTGCAAATTCCAGATTCATTCAGCTTTTCAGGTAAATACATAACAAAAGTATACAGCTGTATGTGGTCTCCAAGATACCCAAGGACTAAGATACTCTGGACTGGCTACCAAACCAACACATGGAGCGCATAACGTAAAGAGTTGCAGCCACACAAGCTGGGCCTATCAGGGAATCTCCATATGTTTGTCATGGAATCTCTGAATACTATAGAGGAACCGGGGAACTGTTCTGGTATGTACAGTTTACATGAGACACAAGATGGCCTTCACTATTACAAAGTGTAAGCTCACAGTGTGAACCAGAACATTATGACTCAATAATGCCTGGGCCCCTTACAGGAGACACTCTGTCTTTCAGGAAGAGCATTTGCTATTATTGAGTTTTCCACTGAGAAACTCTTCCAAGGAATCCCAGAGTTCCCTGAAGTATGGTTTGAAGACTACTGATTTTCTTAAGTGACTGAAAATGAGATATAGGCTTCCTTTGGACAATGGCTGCAACACTCAGATGTACAAAAATGAGCCAGGGACAGAAACATGTACAAGATTCGTTTTGTAATTCAAGAAGAAAGAGTCATTCTTCAAATGCTGTGAGCACAGGCAACAAGCTGCTTCAGCCCAGCTTCTAAATGTTCCAGGTATTCAAGAGGCCTGAGCATTCCAGTGCAGTTCTGAAATATCAACGGGAACTCTCCTTCTTTGGAGGTTTTTAAGCAGAGGCTAGATGGCCATCTGACAGCAATGCTGATTCTGTGAACTTAGGCAAATCATGAAAGGGAGGGCAGGGAGGGTTGCTTCAGTGCTTAGTTCTCGTGGCCCTTTCTTACATGTCCAGGGAAATGCCAATCATCACTTTGGGGTAAGGAAGCAATTTTCTCCAAGCCAGTTTGCCCAGGGATCCTGGATGTTGTTGTTTTTTGAGGTCATCTTCTGGGCATGGAGCAGGGGTTACTGGACATGTGGAGGAGGAGGTAGTTGTGAATTTCCTGCATTGTGCAGGGGGTTGGACTAGATGACCCTGGAGATCCCTTCCAAATCTATGATTCTATGGAAGTAGCCACTGGAAAAACAAAAACAAAATAGAACTTCACTTCAAGGTAGCAAGTGCACCTTGTTGGATTGGAGAACTACAGCTCTGAATATTTTACATATACAGGCTATAAGTAGTCCCAGTCTGTAGTACCCAAACTATACTGTAGGCTACACTATGGTGTGTTATATGGGTTATGCCAGTCTAAGAACTTGCTGCACCCAAGCAGCAAGGTGAGCAAAAGGCTGTCTTCAAAATGATGATCAATTCAACCCAGTACCTTGTTACATTTTCCCTGTATAACCACATCTCGTTAGTATTTTCCAGTTTATTCTGGTGTTATGTCAAATGGGGCCAAGAGGACTCAACACAACTTGATCTCAAGACCATCATCATAAACTCAGCCTTCTCTGATTTGCCTGCTTGTACAGTTTTCTGATCTGCCTATGTCATTTTTTATTCATGCACTCCAGTAATAGCAGAAACAGTAACAAAAGGTAACTGTCATTCACTGATGTCTCATCAAGCTGCTAATGGAGTGGGAAGGAAGAAGGCACCTTAAGCAGATAAAGCCAGTGTGGTATAGTGATTATACTATTGAGGCATAATCCAGGAGACCCAGATTCTAATCTCCACCTGCCAGGGATCTCACTGGGTGATCTTGAGCCAGTCACTTTTTCTCATCCTCATTCACCACATAGGTAGTAGAGATAAAATTGGGTGAGAATGTTCACCACCCTCACCTCCACAGAGGAAAGGCAACATAAATTTTTTATTTTTTATTTCATTGATTTATAACTTGCCTTTTGTAGCTTACATCATTCTCCTCTCCATTTTATCCTCACAACAACCCTGTGAGGTAGGCTAGGCTGAGGGTCTCCCAGCGAGCCTATGCAGAACGAGTGGGGGTTCAAACCTGGGTCTTCCAGATACTAGGCCGAGACTCTACCACTAGGCCATACTGGCTCCCTAAATGTAGCAGACAGATTCAAGAAACCTCTCTATCTATTCTAACAGGCAGACTCTCTTCACTGTCTTAAGGAAAGGTATTTATTTATTTATTATATTTATAACCTGCCCTCCCCGCAAGCGGGCTCAAGGTGGCTCATATTTCCCAGCTCGATTACTGAAAACCTTTAACTGGAGATGCCAGGGACTGAACCTGGAACACTCCACATACAAAGTGTGTACTCGGCCACTGAGGCCCACACAAAACTGGCATACAACTACAATGAAAGTCACCTCCTCCAGTGGAAGGGAGCTGTTCCTTATTCATTTAATTTAAATAACCCATTCTTCTGTTAGAAAGCTCAAAGCAGCTCTCATGGAGCTCAATCCATTCTAATTTTGCAATGAAGATAGATTTAGGTGGAGTAGAGGTTCTGTTCCACTGTATCTGATGAAGTGTACTTGCACATGAAAGCTTATACTGTGAATAAAACTTTGTTGGTCTTAAAGGTGCCACTGGACCCAAACTTTGTTCTGCTAATTTTGCAATGTTATAGTCAAACCTTTCAGGGAAGATTATTGTGTAAAAAAACCCCTCTGAATAAAGTTAGTATTTAAATGAGGGTATGCAGTCTCATCACCAACTTCAACTCCATAAACAATAACACGGACATACGTATGGGTGTGCATTATATAGGTCATGGCTCTTTAATGGTGGTTACATCCTACTGACTGTGGGTCACACAAGCAACACAACCACAGTTTAAGCTTCTAAGCTGTATTGATTTTTAAAGGTGAATATATGGACAAAAGATAAAGACAAATCTATATAGGAAAAAAAATTAAAAGCAAATCTCATGCTGCGGCTTGTATGTAGGGAGTCATCCTGGGCCTGACAAGGTGATGACCACAGATATAGGCAGAGGGTATGTGTGCAGGCCGAGCGCCTTCAGCAAATGCCACCTCCTATTCCACCATCTACAGGTCACAGACATTTATATGGCACTCAAGTGAAGAAACTGACCTCATGACAAAGGTGTCTTGCTGGCACTTAGCAGGCTTCTTCATACAGTCTTATCTATACCCTGCCTATCTCCCTGATAGGTGGCTAACATCATTAGGTTAGGCTAGGGATCCAAGGTTATACAGATAATTTCCATGGTAGAGTGTAGAATTTGAACCTGGGTCTCCCAGATCCTAGTCTGACATTCTAATCACACCACACTGGCTCTCTTAAGGCTTTATCAGTACAAACTGATATTCTGACATGTATTTATATGTTACAGGTGCATGTTACAGCTGTCACCCGCTTCTAAGAAACTATGCGTCTCAATTATTTGTGTTTATTCAGAAGTAATTCCCACTGTTCAATGGAGCTTACCTCGAAGTAAATTTTCATATGATTGTACCTTTAGTTGATTAAACATATTAATTTTAATTGATCAGTTAAATCTGTCCAAGTAAAAGCAATGTTACAAAGGAAAAGGCATACTCTCTCTTTGGGAACAGTCAGAACCTTTCAGCCTAACCTACCTCACAGGTCTGTTGTGAGGTCACAAAGACTTTGGAGTGACGTGTGCTGCCTTCGGCTCCTTGCAGGTGTTCTAGAACAAAAATGCAGCAAATAGGTTTCAGTGTGAGAGACGGAAATACATAACTTAGTGCCAGCTGGATCGTGCCTATTACTCTTAACATTTATACAGCATAATATCCATATTCACCTATCCCTATAACTACAGTGGTATGTATGATAGGTAACAGCATAGACTCTCACATCTACAGTAGTGTATGCCTGTGTGTCTATAGTATTCTCACACATAGATGTCTGCAATATATATAGATAGCATAATATAAATCAAAGGAGCATTGATCCTTATACCTATATATATGTTGTTCTGTGCATTCATAGCACACAATATACACTTATAGCTGTACAGACAGCTTAATATCTAGCACAGATACATTTGTATGTATTATACTATCACTTTGTCCATGGATGTGCAAGAGAAAAGAAGCATACATACCAGAGAATCTGTGACTGAGGCACACAATATAAAATACCTTTCTAAACACAGACACATCACAGGCTTGTAAAGCATGTTCACATATCTTCTTGTGGAATAGATTAAGTGGGCTCTAGTCCATGAAAATTTACACTACAAAAAAAACCCCTTGTCTTCAAGAGGTCACAAGATTCCTGTTTAAATCTGCTACAACAGACTAACACAGCTACCCTGTTTACATGCTACACTGAACACATCTGCATAAGAGTCAACATATGTTCACTTTGCACACGGACCCAGGGACTAGTCCCTGGATAAACACAGGGTTTCAATCACAGGTTCAGGGCACAGATGCACTGAATGTAACCGATACTCCCTCTAAGCTGTGGAGTCTTGTGAGCAAAAATTCTACTTTGTGAGCTACCGGTATTAAAGTTGTGAGCGAACGATTTGGCTTCTGCATAAATTATTTTGCTCAGGAGCCATCCTTCCTGAGCTAAGACAAAAACCTGTAAGCTGGAGCCTGGAGGCTAAAAAATTGTGAGAGCTAGCTCACACTGACTCAGCTTAGAGAGAACACAGAATGTAACGTGAGAGCTAGTCAACACGTGTATGAAGAATAATCAAGAACACACTGAATACAGACTATATGTACGTTTAACGTCACTTGTGAACAGAGCTTATATCTAGACGTCTTTAGGCGCTTGTGCATCATTCTCACACCCACCCACGTGTATCTGCGAGGGTCGGGTTTCCTCTCACCCACTCACAGGCGGAAGAAGAGATCCGTCAGCTACCCAGCCAGGCCTCTCGAGAGTCGGAGGGGAGAGAGGAAAGGAGGCGGGCCTTCCTCAATCCGCCAGACCCCTGGGGGAGCGCGGGCGGAGCACTCACCTGTCGCCTCAGCCGCTTCCCCGCCCCTCCCCCACCGGCCGAGGGACAGAAGGCGGCGCCAATGCCGAAGAAACCGCGTCTGCGCACCCTCGCGAGCACGCGCACGTCACCGTTCCTTCAACGTCAACGCGTCGAGACCAGGGCCAAACCGCTACCGTTGTAGGACCCGCGCCCACGCTATCGATCCCCGTCCCTCTGAAGGCCCGCCTTCTCCTCCCTTCCCGCAGCCAATCGCCGCCCGCCTTTCCGGAGCTCAGAAGAGGCCAATGGGAGAACTGTTTGTCGGTGACTACCGCTGCGCGTGCGCAAAGGGGCTCGCCTGTTCTCCAAAGAGACACGTCGCTTTTCCGCTGCACCTGCTGGAAGAAGGAAGTCGATGGATACGGACTGCCTCCTCCTGGAACGGCAGCACCACGTGTCTTTTGAAAAGCACGCCCCTTTAACCCCTGATTGTGCTCTATGAGTTGTTGATAGGTTTTTAATAGGGGAAGGGTGTGTTGTGCACGGTTTTTCAGATAGAATGGCTTTTCAATTTCATACCCACTTGAGCCAACGGCGGGTGGAAGACGAGAGGAGCCTGGAATTTTAGTCGAGCAACATATTGGGATCAAGAACAAATTCCAGAGGGTTTGTCAGTTGTTGCGGCAAACATAAGAAAGAGTAACATCCATTAGACCTTTTTGTTAAGGTAAAGGTTTCCTTTGCTCGAAAGCCAGTCGAATCCGACTCTAGGGATGCGGTGCTCATCTCCGTTTCCAGACCGAAGAGCCAGCGCTGTCCAAAGACGTTTCCGTGGTCATATGGCTGTTATGACTAGATGCTCAGGCGCACGGAGCGCTGTAACCTTCCCATCTACTTGCAATTTCTTGCTTTTCGAACTGCTAGGTTGGCAGGAGCTGGGTCCAGAGACGGGAGCTCACTCCGTCATGCGGCACTCGGGTCTCGAACTGCTGAACTTCCGGGTCCTTCCGAAAAAGCTAGACTCGGGTTTCTTCTATCTGATAGAAACCCCAAAATTACCCACCAAGTAGCCAGTTTCTGTATGGTGATACTCAGATCACGGAAACTCTAAGGTAGCTAGTTAGATATAGTTGTTTGATATTAGATTAAATTTTAATTTGCTTTAAATGTGTCACTGATGTATCTTAAAATCTTGGAATATTGTAAAGGTGTACTTCTTTTTGTATGACTGGTCTAAGGACTGTAGAAATAAATTGAAATTGAACTGCTGAACTACCGACCTTCTGGTCTGCAGTTCAGTGTCTTAACCACTTGAGCCACCGCAGCTAAGGTGCAACAAAACTCTTTTAATATGTATGCAGGGTTTTTTAAAATTTAAAATGCTATGACATCTAATAGTAAAACTGTGTAGTTCATGCCACCACAAAAGCAGCAAACCCCACATGCACCCAGGACGCCTCAGCTATGCAGAAAATTACAAGAAGACTTTGTAAATTAATTCATATAAGACTCCCTCCCCCCATGGTCTGATGAGGACTGGCCATACCCCAGGAGGCACAGAATACGCAAAGTTAAAGGAACAATAAAGAGAAGAAGATAAAGAGATTGGCTAGCTCAAGCCACTAATAGTTTATATATTCTTGGGGAGGAGGATTTATGGTAGAATTAGAGCTTCTGATTGACATCGTCTAATAAAGGAGAGACCACCACTCTTCTATTGTTCCACTGTTGATCTATTAGTGTAAGTTTTTCTGCACATTTAACTGCAATGGGACCACCTGTCATTTATGATCTAGTGTTGCCCCCTGGAGCAGCAGAGAAGTAACTGCTGTCTTCTGACAAGCTGTCAGGTTTTTGAAGACCACACACATATTCCCTTCAGCTTTATTTAGGCTAAGCCTCTCTTTGTAGGAATTGTTTTCTAGAATCATAACTAATTTTATCCCTCTTCCCTGAAGCTGTTCCAATTTGTCTACACCAAAACCTCCAAAGAAAGTTTAGAAAACTAGTAAGAGGCCAAAAATTAAAAATATCAATAATTACAGACAAAAGTACACGTGTTTATTTCAAAAACAGTTAAAAACTTTGTAGGGGCCCAAGTAAAACCTCATGATATAGTCAAGTGACAAATGCACAAAAGAAACCATATATGACCTGGCGCGTTTCAGCCTAAAAGAGCCTTCTTCAGAGGTCAAATAGTACAGAATACAACATACAACAAAGCCCTTATTACACGTGTAAGTTAGTAAACAATCAATATAGGCCCCAAACAGGAATGTTCTAGTCTGAAATTGATTGGCACAAAAAGATACATGAAGCCACAATTGTATCTGGCCTTATGTCAGTGGCAGTTAACATATAGGAGAAAATGATATTGCTAATATGTACCTTGAGTGGTGGCTCAAGTGGTTAAGATGCTGAACTGCAGGCTGTGGAAAGTTAGTAGTTCAGCAGTTCGAGACCCAGGTGCCGCAACGCAAGACGGAGTGAGCTCCCGTCTTTAGTTCCAGCTCCTGCCAACCTAGCAGTTTGAAAGCAAGAAATTGCAAGTAGATAAATAGGGACCACTTCGGTGGGAAGGTAACAGCGTTCCGTGCGCCTTGGTGTTTAGTCATGCCGGCCACATGACCACGGAAACGTCTTTGGACAGCGCTGACTCTTCAGCTTTGAAACGGAGATGAGCACTGCAACCCTAGAGTCGGATTCGACTGGCTTTCGAGCAAGGGAACCTTTACCTTTTACCTTCCAGTTTAGGTCCTAAGATTAGCAGTACAATCACCTTATTAGGGTCAATGAAACATCAGTATGTATCAGTCAGTTTGTCTACAGCCTTAAAAGGTGCAGGACACAGTATTCCAGATGAGATCTGTCTAGTGCTGAATAGAATGCAACTATTATTTCTTGAGGCTTCTGTTAATAAAGGCTAAAATCACATTAGCTTTTTGTGAAGTCACATCTCATCTGCTGACTCCTGTTCTGCTTGTGATTGGCTCGCATGCAATCATCAGATCCTTTTCACAAGCACCAGTGCTAAACTAGGTTCCCTCTTCCCGCCTACACTTGTGCACTTGAGTCTTTTTGTCTAAATGCAAATATTTGTACGGTATGCATTGAATTTCATTACCCCAGCATTCCAACCTATCAAGATGATTTTGAGTTTTACTTCTGTCTTCTGAGGTGTTAGGCAATCCTCCTCGCTTTGTTGCCCCTTCACTCCTTCACCAAAGTAATTGATAAAAATATTGCAGCATCCTGTGCCTGGGACTGAGCCCTACAGCCCCCCACTTGAAACCCCTGTACAGATTTATGATTGGTTGTCAGCTATGCTGCCATGATGTTTATGGGCCAGGGTTCCTTTGCTTGACCTGTGTACCAGCCGCTGCTGCATTTCTTCTTTGCTTCTGTACTGCTTTATTATCAATGACCTTGGAGATTGCCGGTGTGGTGTCTAGGCATCACGTAGCCGTGGGATCGCTTTCGATTCCCAGCCTCGGCTCTAACGGTCTGGGGCCCCTTCTCCCACACGCGGGAGTCAGGCCAATTGGCCTATGGATGGGTGTGTGTGCATACGAATACCCTATATCCCATTCTGCTTGTAGAAACATCGCCATTCCTAACAGTGACCATGTTACTGCATCTATAGCTCTGCAATAAAATATAACCTTTCTGACAAGCGTGTACTCAGTTGTTGGCTGTGGAACCTGACATTGGTGAGCACTCGAAGTATGGTTCTTAAAACAACTGTGATGTGATACTGTCATCTCGCTCACATTTAAGCAGTTTGCTAAACAAAAAAGTTATTGGGGACTTTGTCAAATTCGTCGCTGAAATCTAGATACGTATCATGAACTTGTGGAAGGGGGACCCAAGTGGAAACGTTATTGTACTCTCAAGAGCCAAATAGAACTAGAACTTGAAAACACTCATGCTAAGAGGCTGAATCCAGAAACTTCCTAGTATAGCAAGCCAGAGAGCCAATACATCATTTATTATGTCCAGAGCATTCCCATGGCCCACTAAGCTAGTAACCCAATCTGAAACAGATAAGATTAGTCTGGGAGGATTTCTTCTTGACAAATCCATTCTGGCTTCTGCCAGTCACTGCATGAGACACTTAACAGACTGATAGCTTTACAATCAGTTCCAGTATCACCCCTCATACTGAAATCAGACTGACCAATGTTTTCCAGATTCCTCTTCTTCCTCTTTTGAAGAATGGGAAAACATTTGCCCCTCTACAAACTAGTGGCCCATCACCACCCCTCCAGGATTGATCAGAGATGAGAGAGGCTCTGTGACTGCATTAGCAAGTTCCTGTAGCACCCCTAGGACACAATTCATATAGTTCTGAAGCCTTGAACTCATGTAAGGTAATTTAGATATTTTCCTTTCCAGCTCCTTCTCAATCTTGTGCTGCAGTCCTGACCCTTCACAATTCATGCTTCTTTTACAAGGCTGCACGCAGCTCCCCTTTTGGGAGAAGGTAGAGGCAAAAGAAGAGTTGGGAAGTTCTGCATTATCTTAACCATTTCACAGTCCTCCCTAGATACCAGGTTTTCTGTTTCTTCCCTCCTCCTTCAAACATAGCAGGAAAAGCCTGTTTTATTAGTCTTAGCATCACTTTCTAGCCTCCACCCATTTTTTTTTATTTACTTCATTTATTCCAGAAAGCATTATACATGTCCTCTCATTGGTTGGGCAGTCTGTAGTAGATGCCAGCCACAAAACTCCTTTTATTCCAGCTGTTAATATTTACTCAGATGCTAGCAACAGGACTACCATGTGAATTCTTCTGAATTTCTCTGCAGGTGTATACATTTTTTTTTACATATAACACTACTCCACTTCTTTTGCATCATGTGCAACAATTCATATTCCATTGCTGCATTCCAATCACGGCAGTCATCTCTCCCCAAGTTTCAGAGACAGCAAGATCATATTTACTTCCCTCCACTAGGAGTTCAAGCTCACTGTGTATTGCCCCTCCCCCCGTGCAGAAATCCTCACAGCAACCTGGTTTGCTAGTTGTGATTTTATATCCTAATAAATATTTGAATCAATCCATTGGCATTTAAGAGATATGCAGCCCATCTCTTCCTTACTCAGAAGTAAGTCCCACTGGGTTTGGGATGCATACAGACGACTGGTTCACTAAATCACTAAATCGAACAAAATAAAATTAATAATGATAAATAATAAATGATTTCCCCTGTACCACTGCTGGAATGGGAGCTCAGATCCAGTATCGGCAGACTCATCCCTAAGTGAAAAAAATTCAGAAACGGCAGGTGTTCCCAGTGTGGCTGCCATGCTGCTGCTGGTGACAAGACACTGAGAGCACATCTCCTGTTCTGTGATAAGGAGCCACGAATCCACCGCCTTGAGCCATGAATCCTCTTCTGCATTATCAGTACTGGCAGCCAGTGTTCCCCCTAAGCTGAGTTAGTGCGAGCTAGCTCACAGTTTTTTAGCCTCCAGCTCACACCTTTTTGTCTTAGCTCAGGAAGGATGGCTCCAGAGCAAACTAATTTATGCAGTAGATCACCTGCCCACAACTTTAATGCCAGTCGCTCACAAAGTAGCATTTTTGCTCACAAGATTCCACAGCTTAGAGGGAGCATTGCTGGCAGCCCATTCGTTTCTGAAGTGAATTCAAAATGCTAGGTACGATCTTGAAAGCCCCACAAATGTGCTGATTTTATTACAGGCTGGATGGGGGCGTGGGTGGAACTGCGTAAAAAGCATTTGTTAAGGAGTTTTCATTCTTTTCCTCATGTCATTTTCTAGACTGCTTTATCTTGATAAACTGTCTACAACTTTTCAGACC
Organism: Gekko japonicus; assembly: GCF_001447785.1. Taxonomy (NCBI): domain Eukaryota; kingdom Metazoa; phylum Chordata; class Lepidosauria; order Squamata; family Gekkonidae; genus Gekko; species Gekko japonicus. The sequence goes on from NW_015164186.1 coordinate 1,734,338, forward strand.
AGCCATGTTCAAGGATCGTCTGCTCCCATAAAATCCCACCCCTGCCCTCACTATCAAAAACACACTGGGTGTCGAAGAGAGGGGTTTTTCTTGATAATAGTGCAGCAACTTTTGAAGCCCTTCCAAGAAAAGTTTGCCTCTCCCCCCCCTCTTTTGGACTTTCGTTGTACACAGAAGGTACTTTTTGAGAGAACTCTGGACTTGAAATCACTGCTTAGGCTTTAGCTAGTTGTGTTTTATAGTATGTTGTGTTTTATGGTACGTTTAGCTAGTTGTGTTTTATGATGGTACGTAGGTTGCTTTTGTGTATTTTACTGTATTTATTGTTTTATTGCATTTTAATGTCTGCTCACCGCCTTGAGCCAGTTCGCCTGGCAAGGCAGGATACAAATTGAAAATAATAATCATAATTTTTATTGGTATGTGAATTTGCTGGCTCATTTTATTGTTTTATCTTTTTTGCTGATACATGCATACAGAGAGTATGGTCTGTTTTATGATCATTGTATGTTTGTAATGGTTCAGATTCACTGTGCTCTACTGTGGGGGCATTAGGGTGGAACTATGCAGTAGAAATATGGTTGCCAATCTGCAGGTGGGGCCTGGAGAGTTCCCAGAATTACAATGGATCTCCAGACAACGATGATCAGTTCCCCTGGAGAAAATGGCTGCCTTGGCATGTGGGCTGTATGGCGCTATAGCCTGCTGAGGTCCCCTCCCCTCTCCAAAACCCACCTTCCCCAGGCTGCACCCCCAAATCTTCGGGAATGTTCCAATTTGGAGCTGGCACCTCTAGTGGAAAAGGTTGTAATAAATATTTGCACTACTGTAAATGGACAAGAAGGTTGTGTAAATGGACAAGAAGGTTGTAGGTTGTGTGTATAAAAGGAGGCTGACCACAGGAGGGGGGAAAGGCCCTTTTGCCCTCATTTTCAGTGCAGCCACCTCTTAGTCCCATAAAAAATGGACTGCAAGGCAGGATACAAATTGAAAATAATAATCATAATTTTTATTGGTATGTGAATTTGCTGGCTCATTTTATTGTTTTATCTTTTTTGCTGATACATGCATACAGAGAGTATGGTCTGTTTTATGATCATTGTATGTTTGTAATGGTTCAGATTCACTGTGCTCTACTGTGGGGGTATTAGGGTGGAACTATGCAGTAGAAATATGGTTGCCAATCTGCAGGTGGGGCCTGGAGAGTTCCCAGAATTACAATGGATCTCCAGACAACGATGATCAGTTCCCCTGGAGAAAATGGCTGCCTTGGCATGTGGGCTGTATGGCGCTATAGCCTGCTGAGGTCCCCTCCCCTCTCCAAAACCCACCTTCCCCAGGCTGCACCCCCAAATCTTCGGGAATGTTCCAATTTGGAGCTGGCACCCCTAGTGGAAAAGGTTGTAATAAATATTTGCACTACTGTAAATGGACAAGAAGATTGTAGGTTGTGTGTATAAAAGGAGGCCGACCACAGGAGGGGGAAAAGGCCCTTTTGCCCTCATTTTCAGAATGAAAGTGCAGCCACCTCTTAGTCCCATAAAAAATGGACTGGTGAAACTGAGCACCTCAGATTCTCCAGGACTTTTAGGATAGTCAGTTTCACTCTTTCTGTGAAGGGCCTGGGTGGATGTGCTTAGGACGCTTTTATGCAATGCTTTCAATATAGTTCCAGAAGCATTCTGGGTGATGAGTGCAATCATGAGCTTTCATGGGTATCCCCATAGCCAGAAATTTTGGGTTGGTGGGGCAGGGAGAAATTTTGTGGAGCAGCGGGGGAGGGGGGAAGGAGAGGGGTGGCTACATGCCTTCTCTGAACTCCAAGAGGTGATTTTGCCACTTGGAGTTCAGGAGCGGGCAGCCCCACACTAGAAAAACTGCATTTAAAGGTATTTGCACTACTGTAAATGGACAAGAAGATTGTAGGTTGTGTGTATAAAAGGAGGCCGACCACAGGAGGGGGAAAAGGCCCTTTTGCCCTCATTTTCAGAATGAAAGTGCAGCCACCTCTTAGTCCCATAAAAATGGACCGGTGAAACTGAGCACCTCAGATTCTCCAGGACATGTAGGATAGTCAGTTTCACTCTTTCTGTGAAGGGCCTGGGTGGATGTGCTTATGCAATGCTTTCCAATGCTTTCAATATAGTTCCAGAAGCATTCTGGGTGATGAGTGCAATCATGAGCTTTCATGGGTATCCCCATAGCCAGAAATTTTGGGTTGGTGGGGCATGGGGAATTTTTGTGAGGGGGGAAGGAGAGGGGTGGCTACATGCCTTCTCTGAACTCCAAGAGGTGATTTTGCCACTTGGAGTTCAGGAGCGGGCAGCCCCACACTAGAAAAACTGCATTTAAAGGGAGGGGAGGGAGAGGGGCAGCTGCAAGATTTAAAGGGCCCTCCAACTGATCGGCAGGCCACGTGCTCCCACCAATCAGCTGGAGGGCCCTTTTAATGTCACGGGAGGGGAGGGAGAGAGGCAGCAGCTGTTGTGAGGCATGCCTCACATTTGAGCCCTGGAATGTCGCACTGTAGCTATGGGCCTGTTAATGGGTAAGTATGTATTTATTATTTGTTTACTTCATTTATACCTTGTCTTTTCCCCCAGTGGGGACCCAAAGCAGCTTCCATCATTTTCTCCTCATGACACCCCTTATGAGGTAGGTCAGGCTGAGTGTGCATGACCCCAAGGTCACGCAGCAAGATTCCGTGGCAGAATGGTGATACGAACCTGAGTCTCCTAGGCCAGTGATGGCGAACCTTTTAAAGACTGAGTGCCCAAACTGCGACCCAAAACCCACTTATTTATCACAAAGTGCCAACACGGCAATTTAACCTGAATACTGAGGTTTTACTTTAGAAAAAAACAACTCATACATTAACTTAAGATGATCCAAGCAAAGTAAGGAAAGCAATCCCAAATGCTTTCATTTACTTAAAATTATTTGGCAGAGAATTCGACACTTTAATGATGGTCTGGGCCTGGCTGGGGTGATGGCACGCATGCCCACAGAGAGGGCTCTGAGTGCCACCTCTGGCACCCGTGCCATAGGTTCGCCATCACTGTCCTAGGCCCTAGTCTGATACACTAACCACTATACTATGCTGGCTCTCCAAAACTGTATATATTCGTGTTCCAGCAGTGTCTGTCAGCCTTCTGGGATTTGTTTTCAGCTTTTCCAAGGTCCATCTTGAAGCACTACAGAAAACCTGCAAGATCCATTCGTAGATAACTGTGGCAGGACGCACACACAAAACGAAAGAGACATATTATATATGCAATAATGGAAGTACTGTCGTACCTATGTAACAGCCAAGGAGTTTTATTGTTGATGAGACTCCAATCAGGTCTTTCAACCACTAGACAGTCCAGCATGGCCAGGAAGATAAAACGCTGTACATTTTGCAGAGGCATTCCTTCCTTATTAAAAATCTCACATCAAGCTCTGCAGCAGCAATGTTCAGAATTTTTTTTCTATTTAATGTGCATTTTTGCAGACCAACAGTTTTTCGGCATCCACTTGTCACATCACAGAAAACATCTAAATTACGTATTGGAGTCATGTTTTCCATTCCAGTTAGCAGACAGTGTTAATCTTTACTTCTCACCTTGCTGACCTCCTCCAGTTTGCCTCACTAGGATAAAGCTTTAAAATCTGCTTTCAGTTCCTGGGCTAAATCGTGGAATACGTGAAATGATAACTGGAAAAGTTCTGTGCATGTGTAGAGTACCTTTAACACTGGATAATTTGTTGGAATCAAAGGCACAGTGTCTCCAGAGCAGATGGCAGGATGGATCCCAGGCAGTTTATGTTCATCCCTCTCTCTTTTTTAGGTGTTTACCAATTTATCTGCACATAACATTTCCCAATGCAGCAGTCCATCCACTACACCACAGTGAATCTTATGTGCAAGTCTCAGAAGCCTTTCAAGGTCAAACCTGTATATACATTGGTTACACATTTGAAGATTCTTTAAATTTATTTTTACTTCATTTATACCCAAAGTGGCTTACATTGTTCTCTCCTCCTTTTTATCCTCACAACCACCTTGTGGGATAGGTTGTACTGAGAGTGTGAGACTGGCCCAAGGTCACCCAGCAAGCTTTCATGGCAGAGCATGGTGGGATTCGAACCTGGGCCTCCCAGATCCTAGCTCATCTCTGTGCTCTGCAACTCACCTGCCATAGATAGCAGCACTGTGTTGGCTCTCCTCTGGGTTCTGTTGCTGCAGAGACAAAATCCCTGGCCACACTCTGCACCAAAGAGGCTTTCTTTCTAAATGGACTCTCAGCTTAAGAACTGCTGCATGGCCAGTTTTAGTTTTCAGCCTTCCCTGTCATGCTGCCTGCTAATCATGCTGGCAGAGAACACGGCACCTAACAGGATTTAAGTTCCATGACGCAAGCACAGGAAATCCAGGTGTCGTGGGCCAGGTTAATTCACCAGCCAAAGATGGAGGTGCTAAGAAGGGAACAGGGAATCAAAGGAAGTCCTGCCAGTGGCAATTTGGAAAGCGCTGAGGGGCCACTTCCCCTTTTTTGCAAAGGTGACGACCTCCACCAATGACACAATTTTGCTTTACTGTGTCAAAAATAAGAAAATTAGCAATGATTTATCGATGCCCATTCTCTAACAAAAATCATACTGCCTTTGCAGAGCTCTGTCAGGACTCTCTCATAGCCCACTAGGATCCATTCCTAACCTGCCAGGTTTTGATCTGGCTTAATGCCAGCATGGGATAATGCCAGCGATCTGAGTCAAGAGTGTCAGACTCAGATCGGGAAACCCAGGTTCAAATCCCCACTCTCCCATGGAAACTGGCGGCACAGCCAGTCATTCTCTCAGTCTAATGTTGTGAGGATAAAACAGAGGAGGAGAGAATGATGTTGCAGACAGCTTTGGGTCCCCACTGGGGAGGAAGGCATGGGATAAATACCTAAATACAGATTATATCGTGTAGATTATTTCAGCGATGCTTATAAGACCCTGTTGAGATAAGGGTGTGTGTGTGAGGTGCCATCAAGTCGCAGCTGTCTTATGGCGACTCCGTAGGGTTTTCAAGGCAAGAGATGTCCGGAGGTGGTTTGCCATGGCCTTCCTTTGCACAGCAACCCTAGATTTCCTTGGTGATCACCCATCCAAGTATTAACCAGGGCCAACCCTGCTTAGCTTCCAATATCTGGCTAGCCTGGGCCATCCAGAGCAGGGCAAAAAGAGGTTTACTCTCTTGAAATCCAGGCAAGTGGCAGAATGGTACAGTGGACTGTAACGCTGCAGGTCACACCCTGCTTGTGTGCTCCTGGGAAAACGTCTGGCAGGCCACCATTAGAAACAGGAGGCTAGACTAATTAGACACTGTGGTCTGATCCCGAAGGGCTCTTCTTGTATCTTCACCATCTTTTGAATGGCCTTCCCATGCCTGCAAGTAAAACAGCTAGCACATCAGGATCTATCCCGGCCCATTTCCTGCCATGCTAACTTTCTACACGCAGGAATTGTTTAACATACAAGAACGTTAAAAAAATGTGACCGCCATGCAGCCTTCAGGACCTTTTTATGTAGCATCCAGAATTCAGCTCTCAGTGGCTCCTTTCATTACACAATAAAAGCTGCTGCTGGAAGTGCAAATAGTCTAATTTTGCCTGGAAAACTATGAGCAAGAGGGGAGTGGACTTGTGGGCACAATAATTGATAAGATTAAAAAAATATGTTCATTATCCTGTTCATATCAATTGCTACCATCTAAATCCTGAGAATATGCCCAGCAATCTACAGGGATAGTGGCTGGCTCCTGCCGAGATGTGTTTGGATGCACAGAGAGGAGCAATTATATTGATTCTCATCTGTAGAGTCTAAGAACCAGCTCACTCCCCCCCATAAGCCAGTGGATCATGACTCACGAGGGCTGGCTGACACGTGAATGCTCGTTACTTGAGCACTACCCCATCCACTGAGAACCTGAAGAAGTGAATCAGCAATACATTGCTACAAGCTTGGACTGGACTGGCCCATTCGCCAGGAGAACACCCACTGGACTACTGTTCTGGTGGGTGAGGAGTGATCTAGCTGAACTGCGTCCCAGTGGTCAGAGCTAAGCAGTGTTTGTGGGGCTGCCAGTACTACTGGGAGGGACTTGGCTGAGCTTGCCGCTGGGGCTTCTTTAATGTCTCAGTCCACCAATCACACATACGGGTGTTCTATAACCCGCTGTCATCTCCAGCCCGGGGTTATTCCATCTGTCGGTCCCTGTGTTCAGCAGAACAGGAAAAGGCAAAAAAGCAATTGGTGCAGTGGGGAAAAAAAAATTCCAATAGACCTGATGAGCCCTACATCTTTTGCCTACAGGTAGTCCTCCAGGCCAGCATTTCTTAGAACACAACCCTTGTCCCACAGACTTGACATTTGGGGCTATATAGATCAGATCGCCATGACAAAATGTCACTGAAAAAAGAGGCAGAGTAGATTTTGAGAGTGAAAAGCTCTGGTTGCTAATGGGTTAAATTAAAATTTGGGGTTATTACTGCTTATATGAGATAAAAACCTCTTTCCCAGTTATATGCTTTTCTTTGATGCTTAGCTGCTGTGGGAACTTTCTGGCAACATTGCTGTACAAGTTAGCTGAAATTTATCTTGCTTTAATTTATCCACATCTCTCTTTTTAAAAACTATTATTCCAATAGCATGCATCCTATAGTTCTTACAATGGGCCGGAGAAGACATAGACGACAATTCATGCAATGTGTACGAGATATCAATTAACTGTTTTTCTCACATTCTCCATTTTTACTGTCTTTCCAGAATTTGTTCTTCAGTGTGTTTTAATATCTGTGTGTATTGTCTTTGAGACTTGTCTGCATTTATATATGTTTACAGATCCCCATGACAAAGCACAAGCAAAACACACAGGGATTGTCACGTCTGATAAAATATTTGTTCCTGCTGTACCAATCTTGCCTTTTTTTGCCTTCTCTTGTTTGACATGATATTTTGAGTTTGTATTCTTAGAGCCCCGTGTTCAGTGGCCAGCCTTGAGCCACTTGGTGTAATGTACGTAACGTAAACCAGCATCATGCCAGAATCAAGGCAAGGGAGTAATACTCAAAGAAGAACGAGAGCGCTCTGCAAACTGCCAAGAGGGGAGGCCACTAGCAGGTGCTTGTCCACCAGTGGAGCCAGAAGGAGCTTAAACTCACGAGGCCTGCCAGTCTCTTTTCTTCCATGCAAAGAATTTCACAGCTGGGCCAAAGCCAGCAGCTGCCAGGTATTCTGGGGATCAGGTGCCCTGCAGGGTGGGTTTTCTGGCCCCAGTTGGGTTTGTAATGCCAGTCAGCACGTGGGCCTGGCTCCAAGTCAGGGGCTACCTAAATGCAATGTCAGCACCACGATGCATCCTAGAACACAGACGTGTGCAGCACAGCCCGCCAAGAGAATAGGTCAGACTGTGCTGCATGCTAGAACACAGACGTGTGCAGCACAGCCCACCAAGAGAATAGGTCAGACTGTGCTGCAGTCTTCCGGTGCCTGCCATTTTCACTCTGTCCCCTGGGATAACAGCTACTCTCAAGTCCTAGCTGGCTGGCTGAAAAGCCACTGGGGGGGGCTGTGGGGGCAAACACGGTGGGCAGCTAAAAGGCTCTGTCTCACTCTTTGGCCCACCAGCCACCCTGTTGTTTTAAACCACTCCCCACTATACAACTGTGCGCACAGGTCTGCCATCACCCTATCTAGTTAGCTCCTGGTTCACAAATGCTCAGTTGCATTACAGAAACCAAGGGCTAAAGTGCAACCTGTTTCCCACTCTGGAGGTTCTCAGCACAGATCCACAGCCCAGGCTGGTGTTGCGCTGAGCTGCTAACATTGCACCTGTAGCAGCTTTGCATGTGTAGCAACTCCCTGTTACACACCGTACTAAGCACAAGCAGTGTTGCACAGGTCCAGTCTTGTACTCCAGACTCACATAAAAATTGAGCCTTAGCTCAAGGATAAGTGGGTTGGGTTTGCCAAACAGGCAATGAAATCAGATCACCGGGGATGTAATAGCTTTTAATAACTTTTATATAGTGCCATACTCCTTGAGCCTGTGGACGTTTACTCAGAAGTAAGACCTGCTGAGTTCAAAGGTAGATATTCTCAAGTAATTGCAGAGAAGTCACCACATTCGGCCATTGCAGCAAAAGCAGAAGCCCGACAAAATTTATTTCAGCATTATATGTTTGTGAGTCAGAGCTCCCTTCCTCAAATGCATGCAGTGTACATCCGTAGGATGGTGAGGACAATTAAGAAACAAGAACCGATATAAGAGAATCCAGGCCATTCAGAGTGGGTGAGGACCACTCCCAACTGTAGACAGATGTATATGGATATACCCCCCATACGTCTGATGAAGTGCACTTTGACTCACAAAAGCTTGTGCTGAAATGAAGTTTGTTAGTCTTTAAGATGCCCCTGGACTTCTGTTTGACAATTCTCTAGTAAGACTATCCATGACTGCAGCCTGAAGAAGTGAGCAGTGACTCATGAAAGCTCCCACATATTTTGTTAGTCTTTAAGGTGCTACTGGACTCTTGCTCTTTTCTACTGCAGCCTTAGAAGCCTTCGGAGCTCTTCACAGGCCGTTTCTTGCTCAGTCTTACAACAGCCCTGTAAGACAGGACACATTATTATTATTATTATCATCTCTATTTTTGCAGATGGGGGACTGAGGTTAAGACAGAGAATGTTACCTAAGGCGAGCGAATGGCAAAAGCAAAATCTGAACCATGGTCCTCCCAGATCACAGCTCTGCCTCCATGTCACTATGCTACTCTAGCTCTTGGGAGTTTTGCTAGCACACGCCAATAAAAACCAAGTTCTGCCAAGCCCCTTCCTGTATAACCTTCCGACTCATGTTTATGGTGATGTGACAGAGGGACCAAGCTCTTCCTTCATTCTCTTAGGCTTGCGCGTTGCCTGCACATGAATGCAGGCAGCCACTGGGTGGCAACATCTCCGCTAAAGCACGTTCCAGTTTTCAAGGCTTCTTCAAGACACTATTGCAAACCAAAGATCATAGTGCAGGCTGCCAAACTATTAACTTGGCATGTGGTATCGACCACAGAACAGTCCTCACCAGAGCCACCAGCTGGCACCTGGGAAGAAATGTCAGAGAAGTACAGGCAGAGTGTGATCCAAAAACCTTCCTACCAATAAGGGTCACGGATCTCTGACCGCCGCCAGGTCTGCAAGCGAGAGAGGACCAAAGCTGCAGCCCGAGAGGTCCCCAGAGGCTCCCCAGCCCCAATAGTGCTCTTTGCCAGCCGCGAAAGGGCACCGGGAGGGGAAGCAGCCACCACCTGGCGTATTCTGTAGTTCTTCCCTTGGTTGTTGTCCCAGTAGACTTTTGGGCCGGACTGGAAGGAGATACAGAACTCAACAGACCCGCAAAGAACTGGACTTTTGGGCAGAGCCACCTCAAAGGAAAATGCATCCGTGTCCATATAGCCGTATGTATTGTGCAGATACTGACAACAGATGTCCTGGAAAGTCTTCCAGGAGTCAAAGGTGATCCGGATGTACACTTTCTTCTCGTAACTAATGTTTCTGACTTTGACAGTCCCAGAAAGGGACTTCTCTTGGATCAGGCAGCTTTCCAAGGAAACCAAACTGCTCTGTAGGCGACTGCGAAAAGCGGAATAGTCAGCAGAGGGTTGGGAGAAGTCCAGCACGTACTTTATCATCTCAAGCCGGGGGGCCCGACACTTGTTCCGGAAGCTGGTCAGACTGGACAGGGCGTGGTGCAAATCACACAGGTCTTCCTCGATCTTGGAGAAGATCCGTACGGCTGTGAGCGAGAGGCCCTTCATGTCAGCAAAGACCACCTTCTTCTTCTTTTTGGCCCGGCAGCCCTTGGCGCCCTCCTGCCTCTCGGGTTCAACGCAGAGGCAAGACCTCAAGGGCTGGTGCCCCAGGCCGCCTCGCAGCTCCTCATAGGAGTCCAGCAGCTTACGGATAGGAGGAGGGTGGCTCAGGCAAAGCCGCATGGCCCGGTCTCCTGGCGTGGCTCGGGGCACAATGGCCCGTGTACTGAGCACCTGGAAAAGGCTGAAAGCAAGGAAAGGGGTTAGTGGCCACCTTGGAGATGCCACGTAAGGACTGGAAATGACCTGCAACTTAGGGCTGCTGCTTCACATGCGCCTAACTGCTCCAAACATACAGAAAATCAGAAAAAGTACTCATCATATCATGCCAGCCTCCATGTTCACTCCCATCCTGGAAAGCTGATGTACGCAAGGGCTTTTCCATACATGCCTCAGTGACAAAATAGCACAGAGGCAAATACATACATTCAAACTACAGTTTAAATGATCTTCAAGGGTGCATGTGTGCATCCTTTTATTTGGAGATGCTGGGGATTGAACGTGGGACTTTCTGCATTCAAAGCAGATGCTCTGCCAATGAGCCCCACCCCAGCCAAAATTTACTAACAAGGCAGCAGGTTATGCTCATTGCTTAGCCAAAATTTACTAACAAGGCAGCAGGTTAAGGGCATGCTCATTGCTTCATTGGAAGCTATTCTGGTTCTCATGCTTTACTGTAATAGGAAATGACAGATGAAAGATTAAAGACAGCCATTGTTTTAATTTTTTTTAAGGCTACTCCTTTAACAAGTGATAGCATCCATTTATTAGGTTGGACACATCATTTAATAAGCGTCTTTCAGTACTTGACAAAAAGCACCTACACTGAGGTTTGGATAACAGATCTGACTAATTGATTAATCAGTAAAAAAGCAGGTAATTCAATTAAGTAAAAGTTCTTTAAATTGCTGGCAGCCTTGCAAAGACAGCACATGCTGAGTACAATTTGCACAGCCGGTCCTGTTTAAGTGGTGGGCTTCCACCCACTTATTAAAGTGGAGTGCAAACAAAAGGTCAACCTAACAGACGTTGATCCTAGAATGGGAAAATCCAAATTCCCTAGTGGAAAGCTGGCTACTTGAGCCCAGGCCCATAGCCATGGTGGGGCATTTGGAGGCAGAGCCCTCCCACACCCCAGGAGGATGCTAGACCCCACCCTACCTCCCAACTGGGGAAGTAAAGGGAAGCCGCCCTGCCGCTTCTGGTCTGCCCCCCCCCCAAACATTTTTCTGGCTACAGGGCTGCTTGAGCCCCATTGAAGTAAATGGGAGCTGTGCCAGTGCGCCAACCCCACACTCTGCTGCCCTTGCAACACCTGAAAATTACCAATTCTGGGCACATAACCCCTGATATAGGAAGGGGGGGATTTTGAGAAACCCGATACCTCTATCCTGCTGGATCAGAGTTCCTAACTAAAATTAGACGCCAGGAACTGAAAGCAAGACTTTCAACCTGAAAAGCATTTTGTTACTGAGCCAAGACCTCCTCCCTAGCCAGACTGCCATGTACCACGAATGGGAAACAGGTGTCAGTGTTGGAAACCAAATCACATATGGGCCTACTTCAGGTGGCACCAATGTTATCCTGCAGCTGATAAAAAGTAGGCCATCGCGTGCCTTGGCTAATGCTGTGTTCACAGATTAGTGGTTGTCATCTGAACAATGCAGGTTGTCTTCAAAAAGCTGTGTGTGTCTGCCCCTACTTTTGCCATCAGACTAAGAAAAAGCAGACAAAGGAAAAACAGTGTAGCTTGCTCTTGTGCCTTTTGCAACAGTTTGATTGGCAGAATACCACCAATGAAACTTATAGCTGCCCAGAGATAAATATGGGCACTTGCTAATACCAGTGTGCCCAGTGCTGCTGTAGGCAAAACTACAGGGAAGCTGCCATCCCTGCCACAAATCCTACAAACTATGTCCTCAAATCTTTGCAAATTAACAACCATCTATCTGTCTGTTCATCCATCCAGCCTCACCCCCCCATCTCTATAGCACATTCTCAGCATTTGATCCTCCATGATAACAGCCCACAAGTAGGGTTATAAACAGAGAATCCCGGATAGCTCCATCTATTCTTTTACTGGCTTAACCCCCAATTTATTGTTAGGGAATTTTCACTGAGATGGACCAATACAACAGAAAGCAGGCTCCCCCGCACCTCGCTTAGAGAGAGAACATAAGGATCTTCAGCAGGTCCAGGTTTTCACGTCCCTGGGGCACTTCCATGAGAGAAGCTGCACTAGATAAAATTCTCTTATCTACTGATGCCATATCTGCTGTTGCACAGGAGCACACACACACACACACCGCGCGGCAGGGCTTCTGCATCTTTAACATTTGTACAGCATGGAGAAACTCAGCCGGGAAAAGGCGCCCCTCCCCCGAGATGCTGGACAACGGGAAACTTCTCCGGCTGAAGCTCCGCCTGCCACTCAACTGCGTAATGACACAGGGGTCCGGCTAGGGGAGGAAGAGCATGTGGGCGCTGTCTAAAGCTAGCGCTTATTTCACCCAGCAGAGATAAAAGAAGGACTGCAGCACGAGAAAGTCCTAACGCGGCCCCCCTTCCCACGCGCCACCCAAAGCACTCACTCGCCACAACTCATCGCGCCGGCTGCTGTCCCAGATCCACGGCGCCTCTTTGAGTGAATGAATGAATGAACAGCCGAAGCCAGAGCGCGGCACCTACCTGGCCACACCCACGCAGGCGACCAATCAACACCCGCGACACACACACACGCACACCCGCCCAAACCCGCCACATGCTTAGTACACCCCAAAGGCTACCGCGGGAGGAGGGGCCTGAGATCAGCCGGGTTTTGCAAGGACTCATTCTTGGAATTTGGAAGGCTAAGGCTCCTTGAGCGTATGCAGAGTGCACTTCTATTCACCGTTGCGGAATTGCATGCAATGGGTTGTTCCCAAGTGGAGAAGGAGAAAGCTTTCTGCCTCCCCAAGTGTCTTGACTCTTCCAGGGAAAGGTATGTGCCCCGACAACTCTGTGTACAAATTAAACCATCCCCTATTCCAGATCTGCTGTGTCTCTCTGGCTAAAAGCTTTAGATTTGACCATAGGAGATCTGAGTGCTCCGCTATGGATCCTTAGGCAAACCACATTCTCACTCCCAGCCTCAGCAGCACCACATGCAAAATAGGAATATCAGTAGACTGCCTCACAGAGGTGTTGAGAGAACAAAGACTTAAAAGTACTTTAAGCATTCAAGGCTACCTAAGGCTTTTATCTCTGAATTTAACGAGGCTAGGATGGATGAGAACACATTCCAGGAGATCTAACAGTAAAAGAGCCAATTGCCCATGGTTTGCTGGAAAATCCAGCAACACTGTAATAGTAAAAAATGCGCAAATAAATCTAGCGAGCAAAGCTTCCCCCCATTGCCTCTTTTTTTTGGTTGGGCTACACCAGTTGAATTTTTCCCTCTTAGGCAAAAAGAAAAGAGTTGGCAATCCGCTTTGGAAGCTGTTTGGAAGCACAAATTAAACCATCCCCTATTCCAGATCTGCTGTGTCTCTCTGGCTAAAAGCTTTAGATTTGACCATAGGAGATCTGAGTGCTCCGCTATGGATCCTTTAGCAAACCACATTCTCACTCCCAACCTCAGCTGCACCACATGCAAAATAGGAATATCAGTACACTGTCTCACAGAGGTGTTGGGAGAACAAAGACTTAAAAGTACTTTAAGCATTCAAGGCTACCTAAGGCTTTTATCTCTGAATTTAACGAGGCTAGGATGGATGAGAACACATTCCAGGAGATCTAACAGTAAAAGAGCCAATTGCCCATGGTTTGCTGGAAAATCCAGCAACACTGTAATAGTAAAAAATGCGCAAATAAATCTAGCGAGCAAAGCTTCCCCCCATTGCCTCTTTTTTTTGGTTGGGCTACACCAGTTGAATTTTTCCCTCTTAGGCAAAAAGAAAAGAGTTGGCAATCCGCTTTGGAAGCTGTTTGGAAGCATTCGTCAGCACGGTGTAGTGGCTATAATGCTGGAATTAGATAAACATATGGAACAGAGGTACATCAGTGGCTATTAGCCACGAGGTATGGATAGGAACTCTCAGTCTGGGGCAAGTGATGCTCTGTATTCTTGGTGCTTGGTGGGGGGGCAACAGTGGGAGGGCTTCAAGTGTCCTGGCCCCACTGCTGGACCTCCTGATGGCACCTGGTATTTTTGGCCACTGTGTGACAGTGTTGGACTGGATGGGCCATTGGCCTGATCCAACATTGGCTTCTCTTATGTTCTTATAACTAGAGTCTCAGAGAATCAGGTTCAAATCTCCATTCTGCCACAAAAGCTCATGAGGTGTCCCTGGACCAGTCATACACTATCAGGATAACCTCCCACACAGGTTTGTCGAGAGGAGAAAACAATGAGCAGTGTGGAGAAAAGCAGGGCATACATATCTAATTTTTAAAAAACCTAACTGAAATTGCAAAAGTGTGGGAAAGGGAGAGGTGAAAAAAAAATATGAACAACCCTGTGAAAGCAGAGTCCTTGGCCTTTGGGCAACAGCAGCAGTTCCCTGGCTGATTAGAATTAGCCACATGGCTGCTAATCCAGGAGACAATGCATCTAAAAACAGCATCTTGTAATTTGCCTGCTGCCTCTCTAATCAGGGTCATGGCCAGACAGTGACTCACACACCCTGGGCTGCCGCCGGTCAGAGAGACTGCACGTGTCAACTGGTAAGTTCACAGGCAGGGAGAGCAAAGCAAAAAGCGATTCATTCACAGACGCACACACAATCCATATCCAACACAAAGATGCAGGTGTTGGTCTGTGGGAGAAACAAATAACCACACGACCACAAAGGAGCAAGTAGTGAGCTGTCAGGTTTCCCCACAAACTCTTTTTAAATACAAAGATATGGGGGGAGGGAGAGAAGCCCTTTGTTATTGTTGTTGTTCAGTCGCACAGTCGAGACTCGAGTCTGACTCTTTGTGACGGTCAAGTATTGACTCAACGCCGTTGTAAGTAAGTGATTCAGCTTTATTATCAACAGGAACATCAGAATAACACACCACAACAGTGGAGCATAGCTCCCTTTTAAACTATCCCAGGCTGATGTAGCCACGCCCTAGAATAGTTAAGGACCAATAGCATTGTAAGGATAACAACCAGTCAGGTCTGTTCCCTCCAGTACAGTTTCTCTGGCTTCTGATTGGTTACCACTATACATTAGCCAATAGGATTGTTCCAGCTTAGAATCCTGGCTAAGGTCTCAAGCTTAACATTACATTTCATACAGTGAATACATAACCGTGACCCCATGGACCACATCACGCCAGGCCCTCCTGTCTTCCACTGTCCTCCGGAGTTTGCTCAATTTCGTGTTCACTGCATCGATAACAGTGTCTAACCGTCTCATCCTTTGCCATCCCCTTGTTCTTTTACCTTCAATCTTTTCCAGCATCAGGGTCTTCTTCAGGGAGTGCTCCCTTCTCATTTGGTGGCCAAAGTATTTGAGCTTCAGTTTCAGTGTCTCTCCCTCCATGAAACAGTCAGGTTTGATTTCCTTTAGGATTGACTGATTTGATCTTGCAGTCAAAGGGACTCTCAAGAGTCTTCTCCAGCACTATAATTCAAAAGCATCTATTTTTGGTGCTTGGCCTTCTTTATGGTCCAACTCTCGCAGCCATACATTACTACTGGGAATACCGTCCCTTTAACTATACATACTTTTGTTGGCAGGGTGATGTTTTAATTGTATTATTTAACTGTTGTACACCGCCCTGAGCCCATTTGGGGAGGGCAGTATTTAAATCTAATAAAATAAAATAAGTGTCTCTTGGATCCCATCTTGGCACAATAGGTTCTTGCATTCAAAGTGAGCTACCATTTCGTACATCAAAGAGACACCAAAAGAATGGGAAGCTTTCAGTACCCCAGGATTTTGAGGTCCCTTTTCAGGACCTGCTACCTGGGATCCTTAGCTGGAATTTGAACCTTTGTCTGACTGCATGCTCAAAGTGTGCTCTGCTACTGAGCCATAGTCACAAAGCTTTCTTACACTGATTCAGACCAACTTAGAACGGCTATGTGCACCTGCTTTCCCAAATGGTGAGGGGTTACAGGCAGGGGCTAACGCTTACCCAGGTTTGTTCCCTTTGGAGGATAGGGCACTGGGGACTTAGGGCATTTGGGGAATACTTGCTTTATTTTCAAATATACAAGCAGGATGTACAAGAAGGCACATGGCTCTGGTTTCTCTGGGCATGGTGTGTTAGGCCAAACCTGCAGAGTAGAGCCATTCACACACCCACCAGTCTTTTTCGGCCCCGGCCCCAGCCTGGTGGAACTCTTCCAAGTGAGATCCAAGCCCTGCAGGACTTAACTCAATTCTGCAGGACCTGTAAGACTGAAATGTTCTTCCGGGCATATGGTTGAGGACAGCAATGGTCAGAGATCAGTGGCCTCCCGGGTTTCTCCCTCCCCCAATTCTCTCCTGGTTAAGATCCTCCCCATGGGTGGAATATGGATTGTATGCCAACCACCCCAGCTATCTGTGATGCCATCAAACAGTAGATCAAATTGCTGAGTAGTACTGGAGCTTAATTGGACTGCATCTATTTTATTATGTATTGATGTATAATTATTCTATGTATTTTATGTATAGATGTATATACATATTGTACACCACCCTGAGTCCTGCTTGCGGGAAATGGAGTGGGATAGAAATTAATTAAATAAATAATAAAACTATTTGTTATTTATGGTCCGCCTTTCTCACATTGACAAGGCGGATTACACATAGTGAGTCAGTACAATCAACAAGTTGGGATATTCAATAATTAAATGCATTAGGATATTAGAAGACTGGAAACCACCAGAAAGAACAGGAGCATAGCATATGACATATCAAGTCTTACAGAAATGACATAATAGGAACCTGGGAGGGGGTGAGTAATTATAGACCTGTTGGACACCTCTAGATTGAGACAATGCTTACCCATCCTCCTCTTTTGAACTGCAGAATCCCTAACACACCAGCCATTAACCTCTTGGAGGGTTAACAGCCAAGTACATAGCTGTGCTTTCCCCCATACAGAGACATTTGTTCAAAATTCAAAATGTTATGGGTTTCTTTCCTTCAAAGTGAGCTCTGTCTACCAAACACTGGACTTCTATGTTTGTTATTGGTCTTCTCTGGGGACTGACCTCCATGGAGGTCCACCTTACATCATTCATAACAGCAGCTCCGCTGGATCAGTCCAGCACCATGAATCCCTTGGCAGCCAACCAGATGCCTACATACAAGGCACAGAGGCCAAAGTGTTCTGTTGTGATTCCTCCCCTACAACAGATATTCCGAGGTATGCTGTCTCTAAACAAGGAGCACCTATTTAAGCCATCATGGCTCATAATGATAGACCTGTCCTGCATGAATCTGGCCATCATTACATCTTTTGGCAGTGAGTTCAACTAGTTAATTATGTGTTGGGAAATCTTTTATGTGCAGAGCGCTTTAACCAGCTAATGGTGGAAACTGTCACAGAGCAAGCTAAAGATCACTCTTGTCAAATACACCTATTCTGGGATAGCAGAAGAGAGACCCACCTTCCTCCCCTACAGAAGGTTTGTACAGAGGTCATGCCTGCCTCTTTCATGTTCTCCAGCAGCAGAAGAGGATGTAGCTTTGCCTCCTTTTTCGCGGCACTGTTCTCATCAGCCACCCTCTTTTCAGCCATCTTACACCTGACGAGATTGATTTGTTAGATCATGCCAGGCCACCATTCAGATCTTCAGAGTGGCTTCCAAATACGTTTCAACAAAGTTGTTGGCAATTCCCCATCCCCAAGTTGGACTGAGGCCGGTCCATCCATCCATCCTTCTGTAACCAGCATGAAAAAAGAATCTAAAAAATGTCGTGTTCCATGCAATGAAGCCCTGAAGCTGACACTTATTTTAATCATTAACAGAGAAGGCAGGGACGCACATTGCCAAACTGAGAAAAGCTCAGGGGTAACCAGTTTGTTTCAGGAAAAGCTAGCTGTGCAGAAGGTTGGCAGTCTGGCTCTTATGGCACTCGGGATGCCACCTCTTCATCCAATTGTGCCACAGGCTCATGGGGTGGGCAGCCAGAGCTGCTCCACCCTCCCCATCCAATACTTTAATTTCAATCATTTAGATGGATGAACATACCAGACTAAAAACAACAAAATCATTGGTAGGGGGACGTGTGTGTGCTGAAAAATCAAAGTAGCAAAGATAGGGAGGAGCAGAGCTTGTCTCCCCAGCAGACACTCACCCCTGTTCCTAGAGGGGAATGTCTCTTCATACTTAAGAGGAGCCAGCACTGTATAGATGGACGTTCGGCGTATTAAGCCAGGGCTGGAGAGATCCAGGCTCGAGTCCCTGCTCAGACACAAAACTCAACGTGTGACCTTGAGCCAATCTCTCTCCCTCTGGATAAAATATAGGAGAACAGAACCAGGGGTGCAGCTCTGATGTCCAAGAAGGCTGGGATAGAAATAGCACAGAGGAGGAAAGTCTATGCGTGTCAGATTGCAACCCAGAGATTGCCTGCTTAACAGCTCTGCAGCAACAGATGGAGCTGCAGTTTCTTCAGTCCTTCTCTCCTTCCATGGGAAGAACTGCAGGGAAAGTCTTCAAGCCTTATCGGAGGCCTGGAAAGAGGGTGGGCGATAGGGACAGGGTACAGTGCAAGAGAAGAGCAGGCTGGATTCTCTTCATGTTGCTGCAGAAGAGGCAAGAGGCCAAAGGCACATTCCTTCAGAAGAGGAAGGCAGCAGTAGTGCTGAACAATAGTAGAAGAAGTCCTGCCTTTTACTGAGTCAGACTAGGGCTTTTTTTGTGACAGTGCTCACTGGTAATATGTGTGTGTGTGTATGGCCTTTGCAACTTGCCCACCAGTTAAGACATTCTACAGAGGCTAACTCTGTGTCCTCACCTCTCAGGTGACTGGCAACCAAAGAGAGGGCCTTTTCCGTAGGGGCACCTTGACTCCATAGTTCCCTTCACCACAGCAGCTTTATTGACAGGGATGAGGGAAGAACAGCATCTGGTCTTTTACTGCTGTTTTAAATCAGCAGCAGCCTTTAATTAGAAATCATTACAACTCTGTAATGAGCAGTTTGGTATATTTTACATGCACACGTTTAATGACTGATACTGGGAGGCACATTGGACATTTAAAAATGGAGAACACTGTTTATTACTTTAAACTTATTTATAAAAGCAAACACAGGGCCTGCAAATAATGCACCTATGGTCCTTTGTTTCTGGAGGCATTCCAGCAACTTTTTGTGGCATGCAAGTGGCAGCTGATATTTTGTTGTTGCTGCATGTGTGAAAGGACATGGAAAGCAACAACGTTCATATAGCAAGGTAAGGAAGGCCCAGACATCACAATACCATGCACAGGAACAAGCACAATTCACCAACACCTGCTTGCACTGGTGAGAAGGCACTCATACGGAGCCGGTTTGTAGAACTTGACAGCCTTGTGCAAAATGGTTGTGGTGTAGCACTGCCACCTGCTGGATATCCAACAGAACACTGGATGTGCTTCTCTAGCCTCGCCAAAGGTCAGCCTCTCCCCCACCCACCATCCTTTCTTTGATGACAACAAAGTCGTCTTCTTTGCAGCCATCTGGGCAAGTTTCATAGGGATGGTGTGTGCCTGTGAGCAAAGCAGCCCTGGTGGTCCTTCGGCTTGGCACTTGCGGAATGCGCAGGGGTTTCCATGATGTTTAAATGAGATTAACTGCCCCCGAAGCCACTAAAGGAGCAATCGTTTTGTACCGGATCAGGTGCTGAGAGTCTTCATCCAGGTCAATCACATATTCTCTGAAAGAGAAAACAAAGAAAAAACACTGGCTTAGGGCTACAATCCTGTTCCATCTTTCTCAGGAGCAAGCCCATGATGCACTGTGGGATTTAGCTGTAAGTTACAATATGTATGACTGGGCATGGTACATTTTCAGTTATTTAATTAATTCCATGTAGGGTTGTTAGATCCTCCCTGGCCACCGGTGGGGGATGGGGGTTAGGGTTGCTTGCCCTCTCCAGGTTAGGAAACTCCTGGAGATTTGGAGGTGGAGCCTAAGGAGGACAGGGACCTCAGTGAACATACATGAAGCTGCCTCTTACTGAATCGGACCCTTGGTCCATCAAAGTCAGTATTGTCTGCTCAGACTGGCAGCAGCTCTCCAGGGTCTTTCACATCACCTCCTGCCTCGTCCTTTTAACTGGAGATGTAAGGGATTGAACCTGGGACCTTCTGCATGCCAAGCAGATGCTCTGCCAGTGAGCCACAGTGGGGTACAGTGTCATAGAGTCCACCCTCCAATCATCCATTTTCTCCAGGGGAACTGATCTCTGTAGTCTGGAGATGAGCTGTAATTCTAGGGGATCCCCAGCCCCCCCCCCCCCTTGAAAAAAAACAGTTCCCTGCCTGATGGCAAACCCCCCCCCCCCAATTTGTAAGTCAGTCCTTTTCAGGTGGAGCCCTTTTAAGCTTTCATTTTTCCAACTAGGCACTCAAGATGTCACAGTCTACACTTGCCACAATGTCAAGCCTGAAGTACAGCTTAAACAGTGAGACTACGGTCATCATTACAGTCAAGATCCACGTAACCGGCAAGACCTCCTTGCTCAAGCATATGTTGAGCAGCCACCTAACAAAAACCGGAGCAGTGCTGGTGAGCCGCTCACAAGGACCAGGATGGGGGTGGGAGAAACTCTGGTGTGGTTCTCCCAGGAGATCTCTACATGCCACCGTGGGCCAGAAGGGGTTTAATGGGGAAGGGCACCGAGAACTCCAGCCACCCCTCCTGAGCGTGGAAACATTCAAAATGTCTTTCCTCGTGGTGCATCCGCACTGCCCGCAATTCAGAGCGGAAAGACAGTGTAGTATAGTGGTTAGAATAAAAACGGAAAGACCTGCCTTTAAAGCTTCCTGAGCAAGGTGAGGTCAGCCACTTATCTGAGTCTAACCTACCTCCACAAGGCTGCTGTGAGGGCAAAATGGAGGAGGGGAGAACAATGTTGTAAGCCACTTTGGACACCCACTGGGGACAAAAGTAGAGTATAAATAAATAAATAAATAAATAAATAAATGTCACCCTTTATACTCTGCTTCTTACCCCTAAGGAGGACCGGCAGGTAGCTTATGATATCGCTCTCACTTTATACTAAACAACTCCAGTCCCACTTTGATCTAGTGAAGCTGCCAAGCAGGTAAGCTGGAATGGCCAGCAAGATGAGCTGGGATGACCAAGGTAAGAGGTTCACCTCAAACACATTTTCTCATTTTTCACCTGCCCATCTGCAGCACAGAGATAAACAATGGCCCACCTAATAAGGCTGCTGTAAGGATTACCGAGAACACAGGCACGTTTCTGGCTGAGGCAAGTTTAGAACTGGGGGCTTCCCAACACATGCCAGGCACTAGTATGCTGATCAGCATCTGATGTCTCGGCTTTCACCACTTCATTGCAATTGTTTCCACGGCATGCTGATCTTAGTCAGTATAATACACATATATAATCCCAGTTCATCTTTGGAAGATTAACAGGAAGTCCTCGGAAAACTCAGAAGCCTGGCAGGATTCAAACTTAATCAAGGCAGAATGGAGCTGTTTGGTATAAACAGATTTGGATGATAACAGAAATAAGATGATTAACAATGCAATCCCAAGCAGAGTTGTACCCTTCCAAGTCCATTGAAATGAATGGGCTTAGACGAGATAACTCTACTTCGCACAGCACTGCAAGTAAATCAAAAGAGGACAGAAGCATCAAATACCCCGGGTCAGATTCTCCAAGGACACTGATGAAGCACAGAAAATTGATTCCGTAATTCACCAACGATGCAGGAAGAACACAGCCCATCAGGTGGGTGGAATCATAGCTGTATGTCTCCCTCAAATTACAATCCAGCCTACAGAGCCAGTGTGGTGCATTGGTTAAAGGGGCAGACCAGCATCCAGGCTCAAATCCCTGCTCTGCCATGGAACCTCCCTGGGTGACCTCGGGCCAGCCAAACTCTCAGCCTAACCCACTTCACAGGGCTGTTGTGAGGATAAAAGGGAGAAGACAATGATGTAACCCATTTTGGGTCCCCACTGGGGAGAAAAGCAGAGTATAAATGAACTAAATATAGGGCACTGTTGTACGAAGACCTTCCCATGGATCATCTTCTCCCCCTCCCCCATATTTTATTCACATACTTGTTCATTGACTCGGCAAGCACAGTTTTCAGTTATCTGTACAAACTCCACTTAGGAACCTGTGATCAGATCGAGTGACATTTTATTTAATGTCATGAACAGGCAACTAGGGACACAGGATTTGGACCAGGGCTGTGGTACTGGGGCAGGGGAAGGGTTAATCCCTTCCTGCATGCTGCTTCCCCAACAGAAACTGACCAGATGCCCACAGTGGCCCTCTCTTTCTGCCTTGCCATGACTAATCTACAAGCAGGTAGGGGGTTGCAGTACAAATAAGCTAAAAGAAATAGAACTACTGCAAGTATGCAATTAGTGGTTGTAATAATACTAGTCTTCCAAGCGAGTACAACATTACAAAATACACAGTAACAGCAACATTTTGTATTCCAGATAATATACAGATGGACGAAATTCCCCGGAGTTGGTGTTCCGTTTTTGATGACTTCCTCACACATCAAAACTCATAAAGAAGTGCCCTCACACAGTCACAAATATTCCAATGCAGGCTCAGATTTACACTTTGGTCTGTTATACAACAGGAATGAACACTACAAACATTTAGGACTGATGAAGAATCCATTTGGAATATTGCTGTTACTGTATATATTTTGTAATTTTGTACTCGCTTGGAAGACTAGTATTATTTCTTCTTGCCATGACTAATGGCAGCTGCAGAAGAGGAGCACACTCCATCAGGGAAGCAGCACAGGGGCAAAAGAGACACCCCTCCCCCCATTCTGATTACATGATCTAGATTCAGATTAGCCTCCCATTCCACCTACTGGCGGTCTTTAAGCAGCATCTGGACAAACAACTTATCAGGGATGCTCTAGGGCTGATCCTGCATTGGGCAGGGGGTTGGTCTAGAGGGCCTGTAAGGCTCCTTCCAACTCTGTGATTCTATACACATTAACCATTTTCACCCGGAGAACAAACATAGCTGCAGCATCCCCTTCCCTACCTTTGCTCATCTGTCTCCGGCTCCACCAAGATGTTCTCCTGCCTCTCCTTCACCCGCAGGAACACAAAGGAGTCCAGGTTCGGTTTGGCAACTGCAAAGAAAGACCGCAGAAGACCAGTCTGCTTCATGCCCCTGTAGTGGAGGGAGCTGTGGTGCCCGTGTGGCACGCATGCGGACGGTCTCCAGTACAGCCCCCGTTAAAGGATCTTGGGTAGCTGATGATTTTGGAGAAGTCTACTTGAGAATATTTGGATGGATGGATCAAAAGCAGTGTCACGATTTACTGGCAACGGGTCCACAGCTTAGGTGGTAGAGCACATGCTCTGCATGAAGAAGGACCCAGATTCAATCAGCTGAGCAGCCAGGGTGACAAAAGGCCTCTTTAAAGGACCCTGGAGAACCACCACTTGTGGGAGCTGGCTATACTGAGCCAGATGGGTCAGGCACCACAAAAGGCAACTTGCTCTGTGCTGGGTTCCACAGTGGGCAAGGAGGAGAGGATATACTTCATTCAATTCCAGCTTCTGCCAGGGTTCAGCTCTCAGCCCTAGCAGCTGTCCAGACATGCTGACCCGGACGCCTGTCTGTCAGATGATCAACCCCTAGTATTAAGGGAATATTCACTACCTAAATTCAGATTGCCAGTTTCTTGGAGCAGGGACACAACTATCTGCACACGCACAACTCTATAAGGATCTAGATGGGGCCAGATAAAGTCAGGCCTTGCTTACCTGCCTTCAGAAGGTCCACCTTCTGCAGGTTGGGAGGCATGTGCTTCAGAGCCATATTCCGGAAATGTGCCTCAGTGTTTGCCATGTACCTGCAAGCAAGGAGCAACAGCCTTGGTCTTTACCTCGGAAAGGAAAAGGCCTGGAAACAGAATGGCTGAAGCTGGCCAGTCACCAAACATGAGCAGAGAACACCCTGTGGAGGACTTGAGTCTTTGCACCACCTAATGTCGTGTAAAGTAAAGGTAAAGGTTCCCTTGCTCGAAAGCCAGTCGAATCCGACTCTAGGGTTGCGGTGCTCATCTCCGTTTCAAAGCCGAAGAGCCAGCGCTGTCCGAAGACGTTTCCGTGGTCATGTGGCCGGCATGACTAAACACCAAGGCGCACGGAACGCTGTTACCTTCCCACCGAAGTGGTCCCTATTTATCTACTTGCAATTTCTTGCTTTCGAACTGCTAGGTTGGCAGGAGCTGGAACTAGAGACGGGAGCCCACTCCGTCATGCGGCACCCGGGTCTCGAACTGCTGAACTACTGACCTTCCACAGCCTGCAGTTCAGCATCTTAACCACTTGAGCCACCGCAGCTCCTAATGTCGTGGATAGGACAACAAAAGATTGTCCACTTTTCTTGACTGGTCCAACTCCATGTCTTTAAAAGAGGAGCCCGATGCAGACACAGTAAGGAAGGAAACCTTTTCTTGGCAAGAAGATAAACCTTCACCCGATCAATTTCCCCATGCCGTGTTGCAGTTAAAGGCATAGATGTGGCACCTGTTAAAAGTTGGTCATAATGTAATTACTGTGCATGCTTAGCTATTTTGCATGCTTGTATTAATCACAGGGCAGGGTGGAAAGTTTGCAAGGCTCCCTGCACCCTAGATACCTTTGCTCAGAGACCACTCTGCCTCTTAACTGTCACCCAAGTCTCTCTTTATAAGGATTTTAGAAACCTGCTTCTTTTATTTAAAAAAGGAAGTTGTTTTGAATGCTGAATGGGAAGGAGTTCTGACTCAGAGGCAGATTATCTGCTTTGCATGCTGAAGGTCCCAGGTTCAATCCTTGGCATCGCTAGTTAAGAGGATCAAAGTAGTAGATGATGTGAAAAGACCTCTTCCAGAGGACCTAGAGAGCCAGTTGGAGTAGACAAGACTGACCTGGGCAGACTAGTGGTCTGACTCATGACAAGGCAGCTTTTTGTGTTCATGAATTTTGCTCTCTGTACTAATTTTAACATTTGCTGAGTGTCATGGTTTCATCCCCTAGACCCTTGGCTCTCACCCAGGCTGGAAGTTTGACTCATGCTCCCATGTGCAGCTGGCTGGGATGAAAGGTTTAAATTATTTCTACTTGCCTATCTGAAACAGCAGCTAGAACGGAAAAACATTTGAACAGAGTTCTCTGCTCTAATTGCCTTAATTGAAACTGCAATAATTTATCAACAATACAACAGCTTGCAAGATTATAACAACAATACAATAGCTATAATAGCTATTTTACCTTAAAGAAACATTTTCCTGTAGCTTACTCACAAGTAGGATGGATTCAACAAAAAGAAGCAAGAGAGCTAGAGATACAGAAGATACAACTCCTCTTCCAGTAAGTAAACAGAAGAAGATAAAGGATTATTTTGTAACCAAGGAGACTAAAGAAACCCTAGTTTTTAATATTCCTATATCAAACAGATATGCTCCTCTTGATCAACCTGCTACCCTGGAGTCCACTTTGAATACGCCTCCTGATTTAGCTACTCCAGAGTGTATCGTGGATACTCAAGCATTACAACAATTATCTACGAAAGCAGGGCTGCCTGACAACTTAGGGAAGGATTTATGTATGTTAACTGCAAAGACAGTTAAATGTATATTTGAGGCATTACGTGAAATAAGAAGCAACCTTGAAGGGATTACTAAAGTGATAGCTAAACTTGTGAGACCAGCGACACTTCCAAATGCAGCTGGCAATGCAGCTGATGTTTTACACACAGGCACGACTCCAAAAGATGACAGCATAGGACAAAAGCTAACTCATAGCAAGGGACTTTACAACTTGACTTTACAAGCTCACAAGGTCTGTATTACAGTGACCCACTACAGGGGTATGATGCCTAACTGGAAGTCTGTAAAACAGGCTGCTTTACATCTGAGATCCCTTTTGCCAGAGTACACTGCTGCAGTTGACCTAATCTCATTAGAAGTATTACCTAGTCCATACCATGCACAGAGATTACTGCTGAACTTCAAGACTTCCAAAATGCCCACATTGATCCTGAAATATAGGAGCTACTTGTCGTCAAAAGGAGTTCTACCAACTAGGGTTTTTGTCAACACCACCATCACTCCCTTGTGTCCTAAAGGAAGGTTCACAGGTTCTACAGTGACAGACATAAGGGCTTATGCCCATAAGTCACCAAGCGTTGACATGCACTTTAAAAGCACCTCAACTGGAACACCTATGGACATTGATAACAATAGAGGTTGCTCATTCCTGGAAAACTCAATTGAAGGGGACTTAATTAAATCCTTTCCAAAAATGCCTGAAGAGGAACAAACAGACATCATATAATGATTGGACTGGCTAAAAACCGAACTTTGGAAAGCTAAAGAAAATGAGACATCTCAAAGACTGCCCTTTGCTACAGAAATTGATACTGTGGCATCTAACTCAAGTGCTGCAGTTGAAATCCCTGCAACTAGACAACTGGAGGGAAATCCTAGAGATAGTCAGGGACGGCTTCCTTGTAAGCCAACAGGTGGACAAAGGGCTACTGGTGGGCTACCTGCAAATGGCTGTATATTCTTAGACCCTGAGGATAATCTAAATAAGATAGAACAAGAAGTCTGACAACTAAAGTTTCTGTCTTGGAAGCTTGGGGGGTGGCGAAATAAGCTTCACGACCCTGATTTTTTAGATTTCCTGCAAGGTTATCATATAATTTTTCTTCAGGAAACTTGGAGTCAGGATCTAGAACAGCTCTCTATTAAGGGTTACAGGTCTTTACAAGTTCCCGCAGTTAAAATTCATTCAAAAGGCCGGGGTTCTGGAGGTCTGGCAATTTTCATAACAGTAGATCTGGATGTTGAACTACAAGTACTTGCCTACCTTCAACTGCACCATGCAGACGTTTTACTTAGTTATCTGTCCCTGTGCCTTTAACAGCACCTTGATCTGAAGACAGCTGGTCTTTATTTCTATAACATGAAAAGCTTGTCTATTTCCGCAGATTAAGTGGTTGTTAAACTCACAGGAGCCAGCCAGGCCCAGAATTCTCTGGTCAGCTGGCAATCCAAGAGAACATTCACAACTGTACAAAGGTGACTGATGAATTTTGGAATTGCAGTGATGCACGCATGTTAAGCTATGTGTGATTCATTTACACGGGTAGTATACGCTGTGACAGTACACTTGTGCATTCTGTTTGTGGGCATACAGCAGACTTTTAGACTCACCCTTCTACCCCCCCCCCAGCCATCCCTGCCCCCTGTTTGCTAACTGTTACATTAACCTTTGCTGGGACTTGTTAGGTAGATTACAGCGCCCTCCAGCCTCCTGAGCGACTAGAGCCGTGCTCTGAGAGAGAGGGGCAGCAAAAAACGCAAGATGAAGGCCAAGATGTTTTCAGCTAGATTCAAGTCCAGTAGAACCTTAGAGACCCACATGATTTTGGAAGCACAAGCTTTCCAGAGTTCAAAGCTCCCTTGCTCAGAAACGAGATCTTTGGCTCTCGGAAGCTCACACCCTGAACATCTTGTTGGCCTCCAAGGTGCGACAGGGCTCAAATCTGGCTGTTCTACTGCAGGCCAAGAGGGCTACCCTCTGAAGACATTTTCAGGGTCACAGGAACATGAGAACCAGGGGTCATTTCCTGCAGGAGCGCACAGGAGCGGAGCTCCGGCAGTAAAGAGCCCAGGGGGCGGGCACATGCAACAAGCCCCACCCCCTGCTCCCAGCAGTCCTCAGTCAGAGCAAGAAGCAGCCAGGTAAGTTGCAGAAGCCCCCCCCCCCTCTGCAAGAACAGATCTGCACGTTCCCCCCCCCCCAGCAATAGCTACCAATCCAAAACAGTCCAGTGGAGCCTGAGCGGTGGGTGTTGCTTTCTGGCACACTTCCAGTGATGTCAGGGGTGTGTGGCATATGCAAATGAGTTATGCAAATGAGCTCCTGCACCTCTTTTCCTACTAAACGACCCCTGATGAGAACACAAAGATGATGCACACTGCATCAGGTTAATCAAATAAAGAAATTTGCTTTTGGCCATCTTCTCGCTTTCTTTGACTAGATTCCAGGAATCCCACTTCTGTCAGAGGTCTGATTCAGAACTGCACATTTTGTGCAAAACCGCTTGCCAGCAACTGCCCTGTGGCAACCCCAGTTACGTACACAGTTTACACTCTTGCTAGCTTTGTAGTGCATGCATCTTTGTCCTTTATTTCAATAGAAATAAAGGGCAAAGCGACCCCCCCCAATCATCCCCCTTCCCCATCTACCTACTCTTTAGCAAAGGCAAACTCTTCCGGGGAAAGGATGGATGGGTCCCCCTCGGCCCGAGTCTTCTCCTTCTCCAAGATGTGGGGGAAATATTTCTCAATCTGCAAAAGGAAAGACACAGCATAAGAACTGCAGAGCCATCTGTATACGGTAAAGTGCTCTAAAGAACTGCAACAGTGATGGCTGCCAAGGACCGGAGAAAGGCTCTAATGAAACCCAAGACTGATCCAAAACCTCCCCAGGAATGTGAATCTTACAAAATGCTCCTGCCCAGCAAAGCATCCCCTCAGATGATGGTGCCTCCCATTCTCCAGGCTTAACGTGTGCCACAGCAGGGCACAAGGAAGGCAGAGAGCCCCGGAAGCAGCCACATTAGCCAGGTCCCCCAGCACAGCAGATGCCATTGTCCAAAAGCCACTCAGCACATCACTTCCTTCTACTCCACTACTTACGGCTCAACTATGCAAGATCTATGCATGGGAATTCCATCAGCATACACTTGATCAGTGGGAAAAACAATTGCTCCCCCAGGGCTGCCTCAGGTCAGGCAGAAAACGTGCCAGGGAGGACTTAAAGCCCTGCTCCCCCCAGATCACAATCCTGTTATGAATCAGATCCCACACACTTGGTTTTCAGAGGAAAAACTCAGTTCTGATGAGTAACGCCACTTCAGTTGTGAACAGGGCAATCCATCTATAGCAAATGGCTTTCAGACGACACCTTGAGGAAATCTAGGGCTTGTCAAAATGTTCTCACAACTCCTCATTGAGAAGGCCAGTAAGTGTGGACAACATTCTCAGAAAGGCTTGTCATTATTTATTTAAAATATTTATACCCTGTCTTTCAGCTAAAGCATTCCCACTGTGTCTAACCAAAAATTCAATTCCAAAATTCAATGAAAAATACAGAGATACAAAGCAGCCAACAGGTTCCCAACGCCATTCAGTCTCCTCCGCCCGCCCTCCAAAGGATCAGAACTGTTTTGCATTCACTGTGACTGAATTACATCTGTTTATTACAGACTGTTTCCTTTTACACAGAATGCAGCCGTTGCAGTTTATAGGAAGCAAACAGGACAGAGAGTGGCTCTTTAAAACCCTTTTTACTTCAAGCCATTTTTTTCTTACTGAGAATAACGTCCCATGAGTTGCTTTCTTGACCGACCATTACAAAAAGGATGCAAGAACTAGATAAGAACATTATACTTCCACCCTAAAAAGAAGAGAGAAAGGGACCCCCCCCATGGTGTTCCTCAAGAAAGGTGCTTCAAAGTCAAAGGGTCACCTGCCCGCCACTCTTCTCCTCTCTAACAGAGCACACCCAGAGCAGGACTTCATAGACCACCTCCACAGTCGTCTCCTGCAACATGCAGCTTCAGAGCCCATTTCAGGCCTGGCAGATGCCCCGTGGAAACTGAAAACATGCCCTAGGAAGGCATCCCAGAATTCTCTGCAACACAACAAAAGCCAGAATTGCTTTCAGAATCCTATCCAGAACTGAATAGATGCCACAGGAGAGAGTTCTGGAAAGGGAGGTTGGGACCATTTAACAATTCTTGCTGGGAAATACAAGAAGTCTCTGGAGAGATAATGGGGCAGGTGGCTGGTCCCTGAAGAGGCAGCCCCTGGCAAGCCTCCATGCAGAACAGCTTGTTACATATGCCAAATGGGTCAAAAGGGGGCCAATACCTTTCGGAGCCGGCAGCGCAAATAGCTACTGAGGACGTAGCGGATCCTCTCGACCTCCATGCGGTGAATGCCAACTTTCAGATCGCCTCCCTTGGCACGTCCCAGGTTCTCTTCCTGCAAGAGAAGAGCCAAGGGGCTTTAATTACAGAAAGGGCTTCAACAGTCACCAAGCATTTTTTGTTCGTTTGTCTCTGCTGAGGGAGAACCCAGGACCAGCATCGCATGAAGTTGCCTAACTTTTCCATTCACGGGCTGGGTCAGGATTTTAGAGGATTTCCCCAAGACTTAAATCCTTTAACAGGAGATGCTTGGGATTGAACCTGGGATCTTCTGCACATCAAACACATGCTGTGCCTCTGAGCCATGACCCCTTCCTGGTCATCACCACTGTTCCCTCTAAGCTGAGTTAGTGTGAGCTAGCTCACAGTTTTTTAGCTTCTGGCTCACACATTTTTGTCTTAGCTCAGGAAGGAGGGCTCCAGAGCAAACTAATTTATGCAGAAGCCAAATTGCTCGCTCACAACTTTAATGCCTGTAGCTCACAAAGTAGAATTTTTGCTCACAAGACTCTCCACAGCTTAGAGGGAACATTGGTCATCACTGTTGTCAAGGTGAACCAAACACGATATCAGGAATACAGCACTTCATGATGCAGTAGGCATGTTCACAAAAACTGAGGTAAAAATAAATTCCATAGTCCTCCAAGGTGCCACAAGACTCTTATTTTGGCAGGAGCAATCTATATGTCCTGCTCAGTCAGGATGAATTGTACAGATTATGCCACCTTGAAAGGAATGCAAAGTCTGGAAAGGACTGGATTAGCAGGAAGCAACGAAAGAACCTGGGCACCAGGCAAGAGTACAGTTGTTTCCATGGGCAACCTGGTGCTCTCTCTCTCTCTCTTATCCCCACACCCACTTTCACAGTCTTCACTGGAATATTTTATCTGTGCTCCCGCCAACATGTTGATTTTATGCTGCCTTCTGTCTGAAAATTGTATTAGGCTCATTGTGAGGATAAAAGGGGAGAACACGTAACAATGCATGTCACCCATAGGCCTTGGAGGAAGGGCAAGAGTTATATGTATTATATAAATAAAAGCACATTTTTATTCCTCCCTTCCTCCAAGGAGCTGAAGACGGCATTTGTGGTTCTTTCCTCTTCTATAACCCTGTGAGGCAGGCTAGATTCAGAGAGTGTGGCTGGCTCCACATCACACAGTGAGCTTTATGGAAGTGTCAGTTTGCATCTCTTCAGTCTTAGCCTGGCACTCCAATCCCTGCACCACATTCCTGAGTTGTCTCCCCATGCACCCGCCAGCCACTTGGCCGCCTCCCCCCAGTTCAGTACCATGTGTTCCAGCTGCTCCACAACACATTCGACAATCTCTGACTTGCTCTCCAGCAACTCTGGGGCAAACTTCTCATTCATCCAGGCCTGGAAAGTCAAAGTGGACAGTGAGGATCAAGGATGCTCCATTTTCAGGGCTCTCCCCTCAGTCTTCAGAATAGCATCACCACAGCAGGAAAGATGCTGCAAGACAAGCTCCCAGACTTGCAGGCTTCCAATATCAGAATCCTCCCCCAATTCTAAGGAACCAATCTTTCTTGCAGTACTTTCTTGCAAGACATCCTCTCTCCAGAGCTTCAGGGCATGACACTTTATGCTGATTATTTACTCCTCCATCCACTTCAGCCCTTTCTGTTCTACTCTCAGCAGGCGTTTCTTATACTGTCAGTGTTTGCTTATTGGAGACAGGGAACATGGTACTCTAATCTGCATTCACAACTGAAAGCACCAGGGAATGGTTGCAAAATACCCCGTGTAAAGAGACAAAGATGCAAGTACCATGTAGGTTGTAACACATGACCATTATATACATTTGGATTTTCGAGGGACACATGGTGTGCATAGAGCAGGAAATGCATAGCCAGTTGGTAGTTCTTACTTTGTGGCCTTGCAACAATGAACACACATGTGTAATCATCACACATGGCACTCTGTAAAAAAAACCTGTACAACCCTTACAGCCTGGAACTATCTTCAATACAAGACTTTATAATACATGGCAAAATCCTTGAAGAGGGAAGGAACTATGCTATCCCAAAAAGCATTCATTTCTGCTCCGGAAAAGATGCAAAAAAGGGCAATCAAAATCATCAGTGGGTTGCAGCACCTTTCCTGCAAAGAAAAGCTAATGAGAGTTCAGTGCTTATGGTGACAGATGTTTACAAAATGTGACGGCACAGTGTGGGAGGGTAAAAAGAAGGAAAGTTTTCTTCTCTGTCTCCCATAATACTAGATCTTGGTGTCACCCAAGGAAGTTGATGGGCAGCAAAGAGATACAGAACTACTTTTTCGAGATGTAGGAAGTGCTTCTTCACACAATGTATGATTAATTTGTGGAACTCTATGGCATAAGATGTAGCATACAGATGGTGTTAAAAGGGACATAGGCAAAAGCATAGTGCCTTGTCAACAGCCATAACAATTAAGCAGAACCATCAGGGTCAGAGAAAGTTCCAAGAACAGAGATGTTCGTCTTTATGAGGTCTTTACCATTTTAAAAAATTACTGTTTATCAACAACTATTGAGCATTCTTTTAAAACAGAAATGTGGCCTAGAAGTTAGCTGACAAAACAACAACAATCCGGTTGGCCACAATGGAGAGGAGGCTGCTAGAGCTGAAATGCTCTTGGGGAGAAAACCATGTTGTACATGCAAGCACCAGTACATGGAAGTTTCCCCAACAGGGCTCATGGCAGCAGCTCCCCTGTGCCATTTAGAGCCATTTAACACTGAGGAAACGGTGCAAACCACCAGGGTCGCAATCCCAACTGGGCCCCACACAACTAGGAGTTAAGTTTCAGCACAGAACTCCCCACCCACATCCCGTTCAATGGGGCCTCGGGTGGACTCACCACGAGCACAGCCTGCAGTTAGGTCGAGCTGGGCAGGTGAGCTGGCTTGTACCAAGAGAGGGGCACGAGCTGCCGTCGATACTTTCCAAACAGAAGTCTTTCCTATTCTCAAACCAACCTTTGAGTCCAGCGTGGCACCCTTAAGACCAGCAAAGTTTTAGTCAAGGTATAAGTTTTCGTGTGCAGAAGTGTGCATGCACACGAAAGCTCATACCTTGAGTAAAACTTTGTTGGTCTTAAAAGGTGCCACGCTGGACTCCCACTTTGTTCTGCTGCTTCCGACCAACACGGCCGCCCGACCTGAATCAACTCCAGCTGTACACCCGGGCAGTAACTCCAAGCGACGAAAGGGGAGTTACTTCTGAATAGACATGGAACTGCAGTGGTAACGCTTAAAACCCTACAAATGAACGAGAATATTTTAAACGGAGGGAGCCCGATCTGTATTTAAATGCCTAGAGACACGGCGGCGCGTTCCCAGACTACCCTAGGCTGCCCCGTCGTCCCGATTCCCCGTCCCGCCTCCTCCCGTTTTCTGAGCGCAGGACTCAGGCGCCGACCCGACCTGTTCCAGGCTGCGGATGAGCTGGGCCGGGGTCAGCACCACCTCTTCGCTCCCAGCCTCCGAGCCCTCCTGGTCCGGCTCCTCCGCCATCGCTGGCCGAAAGCTCCGCCGTCTCCCGCCACCAGTTCCAACGCAGTGACGTCGACACCGCGCGCCGCACCGAGGCGATCCGCCCCTCATGAATATGCATGAGGATTGGTCTTTTCCCGCCTCTTAAAAAGGCGGCGTCGCGTTTGGGAGCAGATTCCGGCGCTTGAGTGCTTGACTTTGCACTTTGTCTGTTCTGTAAAGGGTTCAGGTTTGTATCGCCACAGCGGCCGAAAGCTCCGCCGTCTCCCGCCACCCGTTCCAACGCAGTGACGTCGACATCGCGCGCCGCACCGAGGCGAACCGCCCCTTATGAATATGCATGAGGATTGGCCTTTTCCCGCCTGCCTCTTAAAAAGGCGGCGTCGCGTTTGGGAGCCGATTCCGGCGATCGAGTGCTTGACTTTGCACTTTGTCTGTTCTGTAAAGGGTTCAGGTTTGTATCGCCGCAGCAACCCTGCGAAGTTGGTTAAACTGAAGGGAAATGATTGAACCAGTGAGCTTCATCATCATGGCAGATAGGGATTCTAAACCCAGATCTTCCCGAGTTGTAGTAGCCCGACACTCGAAGCAACAGCGCATTTATTATATTTTAATCCCTCCCCTCCTCCACAAACCTTAGCGGCTGTATACATGGTTCTCCCGTCTTCCATTTTATCCTTCCAGTAATTAAATGTCTAGTGGGCACTTTAAAGACTAAAAAAAAAAAATCAGCATAGGTATTTGTAAACCAAAGCTCACTTCCTCTGATGCATTGGAGTGTACATGTGAGGAACTGAACTGTGACTCATGCAAACGTGTGTTGCCATAATTTCCACCATATTCAACGTGTCACAGGCCTGTTTAATCTTACCACAAAAGATTAACACAACTATCCCACTGGAACTTTTTTCTCATGAAGTAAATTAGGCTGAGAAATAATGGCTAGTCCAAAGCCACCCAGTGATTTTCATGGCTTTCAAACTGGGATTTGAATATGAACTTCCCCAGTCATATTACAACAATAGCCACTACAATAGATTCAGATGGGTAGCTGTGTTTGTCTGAAGCAATAGAACAAAGTTTGAGTCCAGTGACACCTTTAAGACCAATCAAGTTTGAAGTGTGCATGCACATGCAAGCTTATACCCAGCATTAAACTTTGTTGGTCTTAAAGGTTCCACTGGACCCAAACTTTGTTCAATAGCCACTACAGCATATCATACAAATGCTATTTGTGCTGTTAACAATGGCAAATCCCATTTTCCCCACTTCCCCAGGTCAGTTGTGACTTTAGCAGCTGCATGATAGGCATCCAACAGGTAAAGCATGACCCATAATTGCATTTTCAGGACTGTGGAAAGTTCAGCTTTTTGCATTGTTGTGCAGGTGTTAAAGACACAGGGAAACAAAACCCCAAACAGGAAGACTGCCACCCTAGCACTGTCAGCAGAGGATGCCACAGCAAGAAGATATGCCCCAAGATTCCTTGAAGTGTTTCTACAGATTCTACTTCACTAAGTACCTTTGGAAATTCTGCTGCTCTATTCAGGCAGGGGGTATCACAGGGATGGCTCTGCCACTGACTACAGGTGCTGTCCCATAGACCCCTTTACATGTATACATGGGTGTTTAAAGACATGTGCATGCACATATGCCAGCAACACCTGTGTGTAGATACAGTATACATATTTGCCATAGATTGCACTGATGCATGTCAGGATACTAGACTATGTATTGCTCACATGTAGCCATATATTTAATCTTATGATAACTTCTCCCACTTTTCCTAAATTAAACACTGAAATTATTTTTTTATCACCATCAAAATGTAAAGACATGCATCCAACCCCAAGGTCAGAAGATTGTAGGACTAGGTACCAATGCTCCCTCTAAGCTGTGGAGTCTTGTGAGCAAAATTGTACTTTGTGAGCTACTGGCATTAAAATTGTGAGCAGGTGATTTGGCAACTGCATAAATTAGTTTGCTCTAGAGCAGTGTTCCCTCTAAGCTGAGCTAGTGTGAGTTCGCTCACAGTTTTTTAGCTTCCGGCTCACACATTTATTGTCTCAGCTCAGGAAGGAGGGCTCCAGAGCAAAAGCCGCCTCGCTTCCGGCCCTCATTCAGCCAGGAGGAGGCAGGAGAAGAGGGAGGGTAAGTTGCTTCCTCCCTGCCTCTCCCCACCCCTGCCTGCCTGGGGCCAGGGAGGGCCTTGGCGGGGCTTCCTTGCACTCCCGCCGGCTTTGCAGGTCCACCGCCGGGCCCCTCATCGGGCTTGGCAGTGGAGCTACAAGGCCGGCGGCGGCCGGGACCATTGGGGGTGGGGTGTGTGGCCTTATGACACACTTCCGGTGATGTCAGGGGGTGTGGCCTTATGACATACTTCCGGTGATGTCAGGGTCTGTGGCATAAGCTAATGAGTTATGCTAATGAGTTCCCCTAGCTCTTTTTCTACAAAACGACCCCTGGTGGCTAGTGACCTTCAACGCAAGCTCCAGTAAGTTTAGCAAGCAACTCCTGTACTCGAACATACTAGACTGTCTTTTTTTGGCATAGGCCCCAAAATCTGATCACTGACTCCTCCCCAGCCCTGACTGCAGCAGGCTAGTGGCACAGCCCTCACAGAGCAGTGCAAAATGCAAGTATGAGGTTACAAGTTTGACTGCATGTTTAAGAAGTCCTGCCTGGGGAAAGCTACCACAACAGGTAACAAAGTTCTGCCCCAGCCTTTCCCCAGCATACTGTTCATATGCAGCATGATTGTTTTACAGACTGAAGTCATACAATCTTTCACCTGCATGTTGAACTGTGGCTTCAGTGCTAAATAGGCTGTGCTGGGTAATTTTTCTGGGTGCATTGACAGCTCTGTTTTGTAGTTAGTATGGTGTGTATGCATATACATTATTACTGTCCTCTGCTCAGAATTCTGAGCAGATTCCCCTTGCATTTAAAGGGAGCACTTAAGAGTCTAGGGTTGCCAACCTCCAGGTGGGGCCTGGAAATATCCAGGAATTACAACTGGTTTTCAGACTATAAAGACCAGTTCCCTGAGAGAAAATGGCAATTTTGGAGGGCGGACTCTGTGGCATTATATACTACTGAGATCCCACCCTCCCTGGTCTGCACCACCAAACATTCAGGAATTACTCAACTCAGTTGGCAACCCTATGAAAGTTCCAGGATGCCAAATTCTACCAAGACACTGTAAATACACAGTCCTGTCCAATATGTATGTAGGTTACACAGCCTGTTATAAGAAGCAAAACCAGGATCAATCCTATACCCCAGCTTGATTTGTAGAGGATATCCTAAATTCCTACAAAACACCATTTTCAATTGTGGAACAAAGAAATTGCAGTATTCAAGTCACTGATAGCAAATGACAGTTTATTTAAGAAAAAACATTACTAATCCATTCATTAGTTTCTGGAAAAAAATGATTGTAACGGGTGCAAAAGGCAAAACACTGTTACTGATTAGAAAAAACAAGTATTTATACAATTAAAATATTGAACAGATTTCTAGAGGGGAAAGGAAAGAAACCAGCAAGGAGCAGGAATTGAAGAGTAATTAGCTTGAAGACCTTGATCTAGTATTGGCATCTCTTGTATCACTTATAGGTCAAATACTCTGTTTTGAAAGCTCTCTTGTTTGAGAGCTCTCTTGTTTGAGAAGTCTGTTAGGACTTGGTGACTCCAAGCAGCAGAGTGACCCTGCTAGCTTCTATTCAAGCTTGTACACCAAAGCACCCAGGGAGAGGGAATGAACAAAAAAGGAAGAACACAAAATATATCAAACCAACTTGATTCACCAGAAGGTATTTACTCCAAAGACTAATGTCCCATATGTTTTCACAAGCATTTCTGGAGGAATGTTTGAATGCAAGTGGAAGTCCTACCATGTATTGCAGAGACATACTTTTCAGCAGTTTGTGGGAGGAGATGAAGCGCTATCCGTACACCATTTCTAGTTCAGTTACCAGCTTGCCCTAAAAACTTATAACAAAGTTGAGAAAACCATTTATTACCTATTTGACACATTCAACACCAAGAAGGGGTGGAGAGCACGGGTGGTTACATTTACTGGTACAGCATCCATTTGAGTCATCGCACATCCTCACATCTAACAAAAGAAGCAATGGACAGTCTGCACTCTCAGGTCTGCAAAGACGAAGCATGAGGCTCAAGTGTTCCAAAGATTACACCAGCTCTTATGTAAGCGTTAAGGTAGCCCTTTGCATTAGTTTTTTTCTTGCCAACCTTCAACTCCTTTGTCTTGAGGCATTTTGAACAACTGAGGTACACCATCCTGAGGCTCAAGTGAGTGAAGTCGCATTTTCAGAAGCTCAGTTGCTTAGGCGGTTTGCAGCTGCCACGTCGTGAATGCAGCAGACAACAGAAACCCCCCCCCCAACAAAACCCAGCACCCACAGAGGAACTATGGTGTTCTCAAGAGATTCTTTACAGATTCCACGCAGGTTGATCAGAGCTGCTGGCTTCAACGGAGAAGTCTAGTGATTTGGACAACATCACCACTTAAGGCTTACCATAATGACACAAAATGGATGCTGGCCAGCCCAGCAGGTAGCTTCTGAGGGAGCAGGATTTCAAGAAGTCAGTCCATGTGGTAGATGGCACCGTAGATTTGGCGGTGACAGAGAGGAATGATGCATCAAGAGCGGAAGTAGGGGAACTATCGAACACACTGGACCCTAAAAAAGAAAAGAAAAACACAAGGCTAATGGATGATTCAAAGTGTGCTGTACATTTTAAAAACAATTCTTCTCTAGACTCTCAAAGAAGAAGGCAACATATTCATTGATCAAAAGTACTTCCACTCGTGACCGCTACAGGAGTCTACAGGAGCCTGCTTCTCCAAAAGTGACCCTTCCTACCTTCAGTGACAATACTAGCCAACCCCCTCCAATTGTGCATTTGGAGAACGATTAGGGTAAGTTGTGGCAATAAGGAACATGGCTCTCAGCACCTTCTCTTAAGAAGTTTACCCTTTATGGAATGCTACCATTTTAAAACCGAAGCCTAGAAAAGAACACCTCTGGCTTCTGCACCCATCTGTCACACTGTTTGAGCCAAGTTCCATCAATACCTCCTTATATAAGAAGGTGGCTAATGTTCTCTTAAGCTCACTCAATAAGCCAGTAAAGATCTCTCTCCACGTGACTGCTGTAAGACATGGAACTCTGCCAGAGACTGAAGAGCCTCCCTAACCCCTAATCCCTGTCCCTATACCATCATCCACAAGAAAATGCTTTGTACTCATGAAACCCTGCCAATTTTGTTATGATTTGTTCTAGCCTTTGAGTTAATGGATGAATAGAGTAGCCTCTCTCCAAGAACACAGATGTCAGCCATCCCACCTTAAATTACATTACAGGCAAGTAAAACCTCAGTTTAAGAGAGCTACCCAACAAATGCCCAGGGCTTGTATCCATAAATCAGGGACCGGCCTACCTGAGGGACTGCCTTTCCCCGTATGTTCCCCAGAGAGCACTGCGATCAGGATCCCAAAACCGCCTGGACCTCCCCGGCCCTAAGGAAGTCAGGTTGATAGTAACCAGGATGAGGGCTTTTTCGTTTGTAGCTCTGTCCTACTGGAACGAGCTCCCTGCCGAGATCAGGGCCCTGCGGGACTTGTCACAGTTCCACAGGGCCGTGAAAACAGAACTTTTTAGGCAGGCGTTCCGATAGGAGCAACGTCTTACCAGCAGCGCCCTGTGTGAACTCTGATCCAATACGACCTAACGCGGTGGCACCGCTGATTGTTTCCCTAAATTGCACTTTAGTTTTATCGCCATCTAATGAATGTTTTATATTGACTGGTTGTGTTTTAACGGATGTCTTATATTTTTATTGTGAATGTATACTGCTTGTCAGTTTTTGGAAGCCGCCCTGAGCCTGCCTGGCGGGGAGGGTGGGGTAAAAGTGAAATAAATAAACAAATTCTATATCAATTTGATAAGCAACAGCTCCCCAAACTCTCCATTTGGGTGTCCAACACCTATCGCAAGTGATTCATTACAGGAAACATATGTAGCAGGAAATCACTGAGAACAAGTTACAAGACCACTGAGAAGCTCAAAGAGCTTGGAAAGTCCATTCCCTCATGCTTGGGCACCCACACTATATTATTCAACATGAACTCTCTCAACAGTTTCCAGACTTGTGGTGGAAGGAACAGGAGGAGACTGGGAGCAGGCTTTGGAAGCCAGAGAGTTTACAAGGCTTCTCTTCCTTTGACATTATCTTTTTGAAGATCTTTGGAATGCTACACTGAACTAAAATATATGTGCAATTAATTAAGCCCTCCAGAAGTTTAGCGTCAGTCCACCTCCCTCCAGTTCAGGCATTTCATGGTTGTTTGAACATCAACAGTGTAGGCGCTTCATGTGTGTAATTGCTCAAAATTCCCAGAAAACATTAGCACTAGCAGCTGACAAATGAGTCATATCTAATGGATTGTGCCAAACAGATGTGGCTGCAAGAGGAAAAAATGCACTTGAACTATTGAGAACAGCAGCCATCTTCCTCCTGAGTGTTAACAGATTAGCTGGACATCAGCAAATGATTTTTTTTTTTTAATTATAAACTGCTCTGAATTCACCCAAAAGATACATGCTGGTGCCAAGGACAGCCATAAGCAAATATTCTCCTCCAGGGGACTCATGAGCATTTTGGACACAAATTGCTTGCAGAACCACCAAAATTAAGCAGGATTAGCCTCTTGTTAAGTTATTAAATGAAAGTAATGAAATGGCAAAATTAGCCTTTAATGTGGAAAGGGAAGGAGTTCCAGAGTTTTCCCACTTTTGCATACATCTTTCATTAAGCTCCCAAGGCAGAAATAATATCATGGAGGAAATTGTTAAAGTGACTATTTAGCCCCTGTGTAGGACAGACCAGGACTCTTGGCTGCCAACTTTTTTGTGGTCAAGTCGCACTGCCACCAGCTGACCCACAAAGCCTCTGCAGCGAAACTGGAGGTAGGAGTGATGTGTTGCTTCCAGGATCTGTACCACAAAGGGTTTCCTATGGCTCTCACTTCTAGTTCCCACCAGCATCTTTCATATATTTATTTTCTTTACTGCTTTTGTAACTGGAGTCATAAACAGCAAAGCTTTCATATATTGCACCAACCTTTTTCCATATATCAGGCATAGTTTTCACACTGGGATGACACTAAATGGATTAGAGGTTACCATCTGTCTATCCCCCAAACTGTATACAATCCTGCTCCCTTGTATGCCATTCAAATATAACACTTGGATTTAGCAACATTAAAAGCTGGATTTTAATAACATTTAGGGCCATATGAGATAAATCACAATACTATACATATCAGCTCCTTCTGCAAATATTTACCTTGGATGCCACAGGCTTATCTTCCACTACTCACACCTCTGTCTTCATAAATGGTAATTTCAATCTGCATTGTAGGGTTGTTAAAGAAACAGACTGCAGATAAGTCAGCAGTTTAAAAAGAGCAAGATAATAGAGAAGGTTCCTATACCACACTTCTAGTTAAGGGATAATCCTTGTTTCTTTGAGCCAGCTCACATGCTATGCTCTTGGATTCCTGAAGGGAGCAACATTGTTCCAATCTGCTGTTCCTTACAGGCAGAGAACAGTGGGAAGAACTTAAGAACTAACATGTGTTTCACCTTATTCCCAGGAAAGAAAGAGTTCCTGTTTCAGACTGACTTTCAACAGGATTAAATCCATGCCACAGGGAAGGGATTGTTCATCAGGCTCTTTCATACCTTGTGTAGCTCATTAGACAGCAAAAGGAAGCTTTCTCCCTTTCCCCCAAGATTTCAAACAGGCACAGCAAAGACGGCTTACCTGTGGATGCTCATCAGAAGAAGGAAACACATAAATCCAACTCCATGCACAGCCATGAGAAAAAGAGGACCTATAGTACAACATGCCTTTTTCGCTGGTTTTGTTCTTCAACTGACAGAACAAAAATCTCTGCTTACACCTAGTCAGGAACCCACATACCTAAGGGACCGCCTTTCCCTGTAAGTTCCCCAGAGAGCACTGCAGTCGGGGACCCAGAATCAGCTGGCCCTCCCGGGTCCTAAGGACGCTAGGCTGTCAACAACCAGGGCCAGGGCCTTTTTGGTGGTGGCCCCTGCATG
Organism: Gekko japonicus; assembly: GCF_001447785.1. Classification (NCBI taxonomy): domain Eukaryota; kingdom Metazoa; phylum Chordata; class Lepidosauria; order Squamata; family Gekkonidae; genus Gekko; species Gekko japonicus. Next base: position 1,776,016 of record NW_015164186.1, read on the forward strand.
GTGGAATGAGCTCCTGGAGGAGATCAGGGCCCTGCGAGACTTTTGCAGTTCTGCAGGGCCTGTAAAACAGAGCTCTTCCACCAGGCTTTTGGGAGCCGCCACCACCAATGAAGAACATCAGTTGGTTAAAAGAGAGAGGGCCCTGGACCCTGAAAACGTCCATCAACAGCCTTAAAGAACAGCAAACCCTGCAGGGACATCCAACTAACACTGAGAGCTGACTGCGAGCATTCTAGACTGGCTGAAAAAGCTATATGACTATTAAGAAATACTAGCACTTTATTGTGATTTTATATTTGTTTTAACTATAACTATGTTCTAATGTAATTATTTTTATGTGAGCCACCCTGAGCCAGCTTTGACCGGGAGGGCGGGGTAAAAATCTGAAAAATAAATAAATAAATCAATTAATCTGCACACTTTTTTGAACAACTAACTAGGCAATTCTTGCAGTGAAGATATTCCATTGCAGGCTGCTGAAACGCACTGGCAGGCAGTGTTGCCTGCTATGCACAGAACATCTTCCCCAATCCAGCTAGCCAATGGATCTGAAGCATCCCACAATCCCCCATTTTTTGAAAAACAGAGTTGTCATTTCTATTGGGAAATTAACTTAGCATCTGTGTTGTCCCTTGAAGACTAATACAATATTTACACAGAAATATGAACTGAAATAATTTTACCCTGATGTAGTAGAAAAGAGCAAGTGTCCAGTAGCACCTTAAAGACTAACAAAATCTGTGGCAGGGTAGGAGCTTTCATGAGCCATAGCGAAGTGAGCAGTGACTCACAAAAGCTCATACCCTGCCACAATGTTTGCTAGTCTTTAAGGTGCTACTGGACGCTTGCCCTTTTCTGCTGCTACAGACAGACTAACACAGCTACCCATCTTTTACCCTGATGCATTATGCTTCAGGAAAAGTCCATCATTTGTTTTAGTAATGTGGTCTCTTTTAGAGTCTTGAAGACTGAGCTATGATACATTTCTGAGGACAATACATAAAGATCAAGAAACTATTGAAAAATGATACAACTCTTAGTCCTCTCTCAATTGGGTCAGTCAGGAGGAGTCCCTGTGGGGCGTAGATCTTTTCATTTTGTTCCTGAATGTACTTGGCAATTTTCTTCAGAACCTGGAAAAAGAAAAAAACCTATAATATTTGCATCAGTTCCATCATCATCGATATATCGAAGTCTTAACATTGCCAAATCTATGGATACTTAAATCCAGAGACTAGAGCTATGAACAGACAAAACAGATCTTTCTACAAACCTAAGGAAAGCCATAGGTTTGGAGAAAAATCTGCAACTGAAACATAATTATACTGGAGGGATAAGTCACCCAAATAATTAAAGCAGCACCTGTATGTTTAAGAAACAAATGCCCTCTGTGGCCATTGCTAGGCAACCACAACAGTATTACCAGTTAAAGGTAGGCTGGCAGGTAGGTGGGAAGGAGAGAAGGAAGCAGGAAAAGGGGAGAGGCTATGAGGGCTTTTAGGAAAGGGAAAGAAGAAATAGCAGTGAAGAGGGAAAGGAGATGCCCCCCTGCAATTCTTGTGGTCCCCTGCTTGTCAAAAACTCATTTTTCTTAGTGTGTTATAATACAACTTGTGTTAGTCATATTATTCCCCTCTTTATAATTGAGGAAAACAGAGGCTGCAAGGTAGCAACGGGCCAAGAAAATTCCCTGTTACCATTGTTAAATTTCAGACACTCAGCTCTTCAAGGGCAGATATGTCTTTTGCTTGTATAAGGCTATCACTGATGGCTCTGTATACACCATATCAAGTTGTAATTATAGTATCCTATACTATACGAAGCACACCTTGAAGACTAGTATAGTATAGTTAAAACCAGTATAGTATAGTTAAAACCAGATACAGGCCTTAAGGTTCTATCCACTGAACCATGCTGATAACAAGGATTTAGTACCCTGTCAAAAATGCTGCATTCAAATGTCACAAATAAATCAATTTATTTATGAAGGCCATGAATCTGGTTCCACATCTGGACTGTGTGATGCCTCCTTCCTCACAAATCATGCTGAGATGGAAAGAGAAGTCTTCAATCCCAATTAGTCATGACATCCTAATGTGGACACCTATACAAACTTAGGATACCTTCTCTCTCAGATTAAAGGGTAACAATCCCAGATAATGGGGGGAAACTAACCCCAATTTATCTGAATGCAGGAGGTGCCTGAACAGTATGGCTAATTAATTAGCTGAAACTTTTAGTTTTCAACCTTGGCAGCCTGCAGGAAAACAGTGTGTCAGACTATATTTAACCAGCCTTATGCCCATCACAAACTAACTGAAATTTGTTTTGCAACAGCCAAACAGTTTCTCCGGTGAAACTGACTTTGGGCTTGGTGATACAGGAGTCCAGAATACTATCACTGTGAAGTATATGAATCAAACAACCTGAAAGGACAAAAACCTGACTAACACTAAAATGAACATTACACATTTTCAAAAGAAGTTTACCCCTTTCTAGCTTATCAGAGATATCAGTGTTTTATCTCAGTTCAGGTAACATTAATATGCGACTGCAGTAACTTTGTTTCAGAGATCTGTATTAAAGGTACAAAAACAGTGAGAGCAATGAAGCTCATTTCAGCCAATATACTTCTCAACTCCTAATCTGTTATGGATGGATAACTGAAGTAATGAATGTTATGGTACTCTGAATACTTAGGAAAAACACCACACAAATACTAATTATTGCTATTACCTACACCCAGCTTTTAACAGGAGTGACTTGTGTATTATTACTAGAACTGGATAGAAGATAACCTTTTGACTCAAGCTGATATCTAAAAACAGTAATTTTACAGTTTGATCCTGCTAAGTTTAAGCACTGATGAATGTATTTCATATTAATGGTCAACTCAGAAGAATGTAAGAAAAGCTGCACTTTATGGGCAGATAGGCCAAGTTTATTCAGATAACTTTATTGCACATAAAATTCATCACTGTATTCTGAAGTAGCAGTAAGAGACTATTCATTCATAGAAGAAATTACATACAAGTATGACCTTTGCAGACTGTTTTTTTTTTTTAAGACAACTTGGAAAGCTTATGTACTTGATAGACTCCAAGTACCTCTTCTCCATCTCTATAAAAGCATAGTATCTCTTCTCTATAAAAGCACCGTTTTTAAGCTCTTCAAGTAGTATAGAACTGGCAGCAGACTCAGACTGCACAAATCAGTAACAAAAGCACAATGACTATATATGGAAGAATGATTTATTACAAAAGTAAAGATCCTTTACTTCTGAAGCCAGCTATTTGCCCAACATTTAGATAGCCGCTATAAAGCCAAGAAAATGGTCTTGGGTAGAATTTTTCCATCTCTTTTTTTTAAAGTCGCTCAGGAAAGTAAATATGATTAGATAGCCAGCTGGCAAGCAGGAACAACTCTAGCTAATGCTGTTATGGAAGAGCCAAGAAAAACATTCCCATTGAGGAGAGAGGGAACCCCTGTATGTTGTTGAAAATAGGAAGAAATACAACATGAGGGGAGTTTATGACAAGCACTCTACGGATGTGAATGAGTTTCTCCTGGTGTATCTGAATGGCTGCCAAGTAAAACAGAGAGGTCCCTTGCTCCAAGTAGTATTAATTCTAGGCCCTGGGATACTGTGGCAGCTCTGTGGCAGCTGCAGACATCACTCTTACGGAGACAAAGTTTACTCACCACAGTGTACAAATATAGAGCACAACTCAATGTTTCTCATCTTCATGGAGTTAAATGAAACATTGGGGGGGGGGGAATCAGCTTAGTCCATTGTTGATAGCTTTCCTTTTTGTAGAATTTTAAGAAGTCGTTGGAAAAGTCATTTTGATGTTTTAAGACAGTGATCTTCAGTAGCTCAGGAGCCACGTGTAGCTGACAGGCTACCTGTGGCTCTTGCCCAATGTGACACCATTCACATGTACCAGTAAAGTGATCGGGATCATTGCCCAGCAGGGTCTGGTATTGCCAGGCAGTTACCACCTTAGAACAGCCACTACTAGAGGACAGGTAAGCTGAGATCCCCCTTGAGTTGTGGGCCTCATTCCAGGGACAGAAGGGTCAGTCCCCTCCAACAGTCCCCTCTTCTCTGCAGCCTCTGTGTTCTCATCTCCACACAGGGCAACTTCCAGGACAACAGCAAGCGGACTGCAGAGAAGAGACAGTATAACTACCACAGCAGCCACCCCCCCCCCAAAAAAAGCAAGACAGCTACTGTGGGGTGGTAGTTTTCCCTTCTCTACAGCCAGCTGGTCCTCTTCTGGGCACCAGAGCAATCTCACTCTCTTGCACGACCTGCTGTGCCTTCTGCTAAGGAGAAGGGCAAGATGGAAGAGCTTCCCCTCACTCCAGATATACAAGAGCTGGCTAAGGTTCAACAGTGGTGGGAAGAGGCAATCCTACATATCAAAGGTACTCTGGTAATTTAAAAATTTAGGTATAGCTACAATATTATTAGGCATCTTATATTATTGTACACATGTTCGGTGGGGCAGCAAACAGGGCATACAATAGTTATGTGGCTCTTTTGATTGCTGGTACTTGTGTATATGGCTTTAATGTATGGAAGTCCTCTCTGAGAGGACAACTGGGCCCTTTCCAGTTCTTTTATCAAGAGCCCCATAATTTACAGTTAAGCAATGGGGACAAAAGTTACCCTAACCTCCTCCCTACAAAATTACTATAGGAAGTTGGTTTTAATGAAAAGGCACATTTTTGGTTTTTAATGATGTTATTTACCATTAAGGTATTACATTAATTGTGTCTGATTCAGCCTTTGGCCATATCCAGTAAATACTATTTATACATTTGGATGACAGCTTAATAAAGAAAAACCTGAATGGTAACTGAACATGCCAACATGGACACAAGCCACCCTAGACTCTCACTTCCAATATGCCTTCTCACAGAGGTAAGCAGATTTGGACTTAGCGGCTGTTCTCATTACATGCTTGTCTGAATCCTGGTTCTCCCAAAGTGGTCAATCTGTATCTGGGCTATATCACTTGGGGGGGGGGGGGGGAACACCGAAGTTTACATGATTCTATGGTCCTGAATACATGGAAAAAGAAAAAGAAAACTAGATGTCAATGAGAAGGGTTCTAGCCAACTTTCTCCATGCCTTGATATGTATGCACAGGGTTTGCTTGTTTTTAAATTTTGGGCCATTCTGTCAACAAGCAGCCCCTTGGCAATCTGAAGTCACACAGACCAGGGAGGCCAATCACGTCCTATTTTTTTTACTGACAATTTAGAAAGAACAGCACCACTATCTATTGTCGGGAAGCTAGAATGGTAGCATTCAGCATAGCCTGTGACACAAAAAGTTAGTCTTTCAGGTACTATTGGACTCTGCAAGATACTAATATGGCTATGGTCAGAATTTCTCCCTCCCCTCAGTAGCCACAACACACGTTTCCTTCTTTTCAAGAGGCCACAGAAAGCTAACATACCTTTTCATAATGTGTCTCCATGCACAAGAATATAGTGTAGGCAGTCAGGCATGCCAGGCACCCTTCAAGATAAGACTGGCTCCCAAGCTTCTCTGCTTCTGCATAAAGATTGTTTAGTGTTCGCACCGTTTCTTCAAATTGCTGCCTGTCAATCTGAAAAATGCCATCAAATTCAGAAGTTAATGCATGCAGTGTGGCTCCTCTGTCAAACTGATTTCCTGCACGGTGACAGTTGCTTAACCTCCACAGCAAAGGACTAATGGGTTAAACTTGTGTCTTTAGAGTTGAATGTTTCAGCACAGACTACAGATTATGTAGGCTCTTGAATTACAGGTTTTGGCAGAATACAATCAGGTTCAGTAGAGTGTTTTAAGGTACATTATGCAGCTACTGTTGATGAAAGCCAACTAATAAAATTAAGCTACCAATTGCCATCATTAGAGCAATATTCTGCTATGGGGGCACAGTGCTGGCTCTACTTATTTTGATCTACCCCTGCAGTCAATATAGCAAGTTTCAGAAGATAAATTATCCCATTAATGTTTGTCAAGTACTAGCTGGCCAGCAGCTTAAGGAGCACTGGAGACCAAAGACACAAGGAGGCTCCAAGAAGCACTTGATTAAAGTAGGAGTGAGAAGACATACCAATGCAAGGGAGACTGGTGACCTCATTAAGCAACAATGAGGGCTTCGTTATTCTCACAACAATTAAAGATGACTACACTGTTGCTTCAGAAGCTCCTTCTCTTTGTTTAAACTCTGAGCTGACAGCATGTGGTACTTGGAACTGGAAACCTAGGCTCGGACAGGAACCTTATGCCCATTCACGTGACAAATTCCAAACTCAAAAGAACTCAGTAAATACACACACAGGCTCAAGCAGTGAAGCCACTCTCAGTCTAATGTTAAAGAGCTCTTTTGGACTTCTTGGAGAAAGAGCAGCACATAGGTAACTAAGAAACCCCCAGTTCAAATCTCATCTCAGCCACTAATTCATTAGGTGCCCTGGAAAAGTCACTGTTCTCAGCCAAAATCCCTCCTCCTGCAGTTCTACAAGATGGGGATAATACTGGCCTACCTTAGAGGAAAGGTTATGAGGATGAAGTATATGAAAATCTTATATGTATTACATAATAGGTAAATAATTCTTCAATTCCGCAGGGCCTGTAAGATGGCACTGTTCCACCAGGCCTTTGGCTGAGGCAGCAGATGTCCATGCATGGCCTCCCTGAGGTTTCTGTCACCCATCTAACAACTTCCAGCCATTTTTTTTAGGTCACCAACGAGCCAGGGAACCTCTCGCAACTGCTAATTTTCTGCTCTCGGGCTGTGACCACCATTTTAATGTATATGACGGTGTTTTTAATATTTTAATTATTTATTGTACTACGGAAATATTGTTACATGCCATGAACCCGCTTGCAGGAAGGGAAGGCTATAAATATGAATAAATAAAACAAATAAATAATAATAATCAGTATCCTACTAAAAGCATCCGTCCAATTCTAGATAAAATGCTCTTAGCATTAGCCTAAATAAAAGATTTACCTGTGAAGACAAAACATTTCAATTACTATAATCCCAATATGCTACTTCCAGGGAACCATTCCATATCAATTTGCCAATCAAGAAACCTTTGCTTATTACAGAGAATTCTGGGGAATGTTTGAAGCTACGCTAGTCACACAGGGCACTGCTGGGCTTGATCACCAGTGTGAACCACAGATGTCCCCAATATACCCAATGCTCCCCATTGGAATAGTGAGAGATGGGTCAGAAAAACTTCTCATTTGGAGACTTCCAGCTCATTGATGGGTCACTATAGGTCTAAGGGCGAGTGTATTTCAGCAACTGTGTTAAAAATATTTTGCTTGGGCAGAGATGCGAAACTCTACTAAATTCCATAACTTCTTTTTCACAATCAGCACAGATTAAAATGAGAACGATTTTGAATACAACCTTAAACCAACAGTCTCCTCATGCCCCAAAGCAAGACTCTGGAAGGCAGGTAATATGACAGCTGTCTTAGTCAGACTCTATAATGAAAAGACTTCCACACAAACGTGACACTATGAGCAACTCGCCCACTTATTATCTACTCTCAGATGTCCAGCAGGATCTACTAGTTCAGTGAACTTGTAAACAGGAACTGACATCCATTACAGATGGCAGAAAGATTTGAATATCTTCGCTTTCATTTGACATCCTGAGAATTTCTGCACTAATAGCTCACGCAAGGATGAGTCCACAGCCTAAGGAGCCACTTATATGAGTCATATGTATTGAGACATCTTCAAATTTCTTCAGTGGAAGAATAGGCAACTGGAGGGATTTCCCATCTGGTACCTAGCATACCCCCCACCCTTTATTATGCACTGCAGAAACCCTCCCCCAGACCAGGATATAAGGTTTCTTTAACTCCCTCCTCCCCAGAGCAACAGAATTCTCTCCTTACGCACCCCAGTTGTCTTTACACAACACTGGAAATAAGGATACAGGTATAAAGTGCAACAGTTGAAAAAATATGTTTGAAGAAGAACTTCTACCAATCCTCTGCTGCTGTTCACTAGGGAGGAAGGGGTTAAAGAGTCTTGGGTTTTGGATCAAACTGAGCCAATATTGCTGTTCCTTCAGTTCCTGTCCAATTCATTAGTTGCTAATTAGTTGCTAAGCAGACCTTTAGAGAATACTTTCCCCCAGTTGTGTTAAGACTACTGCCTTGGTCTTGCCATGTACCATAGGTCTCTACCTCAATGTCACTCAAACTTTCTACTTTCTCAAAGTTAATTAGAAAAAAATTAAAGATCAATTAACAGGATTTTAGCCAGCCAATTTAAAGAGGTTAAAGTGCCTTCATTTAGTATGTAAGACTCAAAAAGGAAGAAAAAAGTTAAGTTGCAAGATACAAGAACTGTTCCTTAGCATTATCACTGCTGCCATATAATATTGGCAAGTATATTCTTTAAGTGTACCAGTAGAAAAGAGCAAGAGCCCAGTAGCATCTTAAAGACTAACAAAATATGTAGCAGAGTATGAACTTTTGAGTGAACAGTGACTCACGAAAGCTCATACCCTGCCACATATTTTGATAGTCTTTAAGGTGCTACTGGACTCTTACTCTTTTCTCTTGCTATACAGACAGACTAACACGGCTGCCCATCGTGTTTAAGTGTACTAATTCTTCACAACTAATATGCTATAATGTATGTGACAACACATTATTGAAGAGTTCAATGTTTTTAGTCCTACTGTGGCTGTGTGAGACTATTCCTGCCAGAGGAACACTTTGTTTACTGCAAAATTTATGCTTCCTATTTTCAAAATAGTCTACCTACCTCTGAGATGGCAAAAGCCATGTGGTAAATTAGCATGCAGTGCAGCAGTCTGCAACTCTCTGATACTGTGTATGTTCACAATTTTCCTTGTATAAAACTACATTTGGCATATTTTATAACTTTATATGGTAACCAACTATCATGTATATTTCAATTTTCCCAAAATCACCCCCCTCCCCAAAAAAGAAAATCCCAGAAAAACTGAGTTTCCGCATGACTTCAACATTTCTGGAAATTTTACATCTCTAGCAGAGGAAAACCACAATAACTTCAGAACCAAATACTAGACCAAGAATACTGGTGATACTACATTAAAAACATACTGGCATGGATTTTAACAGAAAATTGTTACTGTTAGCTGCCCCTAACTCTTGCTAAAAGAAAATCTGTAGTAGTTTCAAGACAACAGGCAGAACACTAGTTTTGGAGTAGGATGACACCTTTAAGCTCCCCCCCCCCTCTGAAATCTGGTGCATGGTGAAGAGAGCCATACATCAGTTTTGTGTACAGGCCCTTCAACAGCCCCAGCTTTTTGCTTGTGAGCTTCACAGATTCAGGGGAGGGGTTTTAACCTTCAATTAAAGTTGATAAACTCTGATGTGATTAGAGTTTGCAGATGGTCAGTTTTCCTGTCTCACTGCTAGCAATTGGGGTTACATGATTATGGCCATCTGACTTTGCACAGATTCAAAGCTTGTGAAGTTGACAGTGTATCCATTTCAGTTAGTAATTGCTTTCAATTGTGCTGTGATATGGACAGAGTCACAGTTGGAAGACTTCAGGGCTTTCTATACACGTTCTCTTGAATTTGCACAAAATAAACTGCTTTTTTAAAAAAACAGATAAGACACATGATTGGTTTTATAATGGTTTACGGTTAATCAAAAACAGATTAGCTAAAACAACACCAGATGTTTAGAGATTCATCATAACAGGCTCCACCAGATGCTCTGCACTCATAAGAACGCAACCATTTTGCTGCAGCACTCCCCACAAAGGCAGAAAGGCACTTTACTGGATGTAAGCTGTTGTACATTAACTCACAACATCCAAGAAAACCCTATAGCATCAGGAAAGAGTATGCAACACCACAGTGAGTTTGCCAATGTTAGTTTGGTGTTGCTCAGTTCTTCTCACTATGTCAAACTACAAACAAAGCTGATTAGAGCTGCCAAACACTTACCCGGTTCTCCAGCTCTGGAGGGAACTTGATCTGGAACTGGCACCTGGTGCCACTGCTGTAGTCCCGCTGGACAAAGACCTTACTCGCAACAGGCGGCTGCTGTGGCCTCATCTCGCAGCTCGAACTGGCCAGTCTGGAGGTAGAGAGATAAGACACTTAGGCACAGTGGTCCTTATGCAGACTCATTCAGGGAAGAAGACCCATCTCATCTCAAAGCACAGAGACCTCTCACCTATAAGTGGCCCCCATCAACCCAGACACCTCATTTCCTTTTTCCACATCCTTCCTAAAAGCCGCACTATTTCAAAGCTGCCTCTGTGTCACCCACCCTCCATTTTGAACTGCCATTCAGGAAGACCCTTTAGCAAAGACAGGTCCTACGACCAGTATTACACCATATGTGGTTCTCCCTTGGAATCATCTGTACACCTAACCAACTTTGCTCTAAGTGTCACCCTTAGCACACCAGGCAATGAGCCCATTTGGGCAACATGAGAATCAAATGATTTTGCCACATTTCAATTAGTTTAGGTACCTCAAAAGTTTCAAGATTACCATTTGACCTGCACAGATAACACTGTTACAGTTAAAACAACAAAGAGTATTGCTGTAAACACTGTTACAGTTAAAACAACAAAGAGGACCGCAACACTGCAAAGACTAATACATGTATTGCTGCTACACTATATAACTAATCAAAACACACCCTTAAGTGGTAACCTTTAAGCTTTGTTCTCTCCCCACCATCCAATAAAAAGTTTATTTCCAACGAAAAGAAATGGTACCAGCTGATCCTGTTCCCTGCTCCCTTAACATGCAAAACACAAACTTAATTTCAAACAATCCAGGAGGCACATCTCTCAGGTGTCTTTGCTACTTACCTTTCTCTGGAAGTGGAAACATTCCAATTTCAAAAAAAGTTCCCTGGTATGACAGGCAAGGCTTTTAAAAGTTATATCATAAATTTGTCCATCTTCATTTTTCTACAGCAGTCTACGACCATGAACCATGAGAAATCACTGGGGGCAAGAACAAGCTGGAAATCTATCTCCCTGCTTAGCTTCCAAGATCGGGCTCGCCTAGGCTTTCCAGGTCGGGGCACTTTCAATCCACTTTGCAACTGGATTTTACTGTGTGAAATGGCAAAATGCACTTCTGAACAGCCACTGGATTGAAACTGCATTATTTAGCATGTGTGAAAGCACCCAAAGTCTCCAGTTCAGCTCTCCCGCGATTGAAATATAGGACAAAGAACACTGGCCTCTTTTACAAGGATACTTGTTGAAAGGACGAAAGCAGAATTCTCTCAAAGACTTTATTAAGAACACTCCATCCCCCAAAAGCCTTATGTAAACGGGATTACCCCACACACCCTACCTCAAAATGATCGGCCCATTTCAAGACGCCTTCCCTTCCAATACCCATAATTTAGACTACACCCCCACTCCGCAATCTACGCAGATTGCCGCCACCCCTCCCCCACAGCCGCCGACTGCCAGCCGCCCTCACCCATCGCCCCTCACCAAACCCCGCCAGTCATCAGCCGCTCTCCCTCGGAAGAGAGAGACTTCTCCCCCACCCCCGTCTTCTCAGCCTCCCTCCTTACGGGCAGAGCCGGAGCCCCTCCGCCAGCGCGGCCGCCGCCTCCTCCACCTCCTCCGCTTCCAGCTTCTGTCGCGCCAGCTCCGCGCCTTCACTTACGTCTGCCGTAAAACCAACACTACACAGACCCCTCCTTTCTCGTCTCCCTCTCACCTACAGGAAAACAAACTAAACAGCGGTTGGGCGGCTGTTAAAGCACCAGCGCATGCGCCCTTTCCCCTCGAAGGAGAACGGAGAAAGGGGGGGTGCGCGTGCGTATAAGGAGACCCGGAGCGCATGCGCGTAGTTTTCCTTGCTTTAATTTTTCTCTTCCACTCCAGTTCTTCCTTCCCTCTTTTCTGGTTGCAGCTGCGCAAAGATTCTTGAGAGCGTGTGCCCCCTTTCCGCACAAGAGCGGGAGTGCTTTAATCCCGTTTAGTAGCGAGAGAAAGGGGATTTAAATCCAGCTGCAGCACCTGTTTGTTTGTTTTCTCCCCGAAGCGGAGGTTTTTGATTTTCGGTTTGCATTGCTGATATCCCCTCTTCTCCAATAGCACGCCTTATTTGTGGTGGGACTCACGGAGGACGCGCAAGCAAACAGTAACATCAGTTTTAAATTTGCCTCTAATAATAATTGTGTGCCATCAAGTGGCAGCCATAACAACCCCAGGACTATGCGGTTTTCCAGGCAAGAGCTGTCCACAGGTGGTTTTACCTTTGCCTAGCAACCCCAGCCTTTTTTGGTGGTTTGTCATCCCATGGTCAACTGTGCTTCATTTCCAAGTTCTGATAAAGTTGGACTAGGCTAGAGCATCACTCAGGCTGCTCTTCATGCCTTTGGGTCAATGTTATTTGCATTTTATTATCCTGCTTTCCCATGTCCAGGATGGTGAACAATTCCAACAAGGGAGCTGGCAACCTAGAGGGGCTGCTGGAGGTGTTCAAGCATAGACTGGGTATTCATCGACGTGGATTGCTCTAGCTCTGGATTTCCTGCACTGGTTGGGAGGGGGAGGAGGAGTGTTGCACTAAATTGCCTCTAAGGCTGCTTCCAGTGCTATGGTGATATGCATTTAAAAAATGAAATACAGATAAAATACCAGCAGCTCAGAGGACATATAAATAGCTGCATAAAAATAAAATATTAGCAGCACAGAACATAACTAGCACAAAAACAGATCATCTGGTTTTCACTGCAGCAATAAAAGATCTTCCCTTCATAGCAGACAATAACAATATAGAAAACCATCTTGAAATGTTTTTGCACTTGGCTCAGCCCTGGACCCTCCAAAAACCACTGAGCTCCGCAATCTAAATCTACCTTCACTAGGGATCCTCTCTGAGCCCCATTCCCTCATATGGAGGACTCAGACCCCACCTACACAGATTCCAGAATTTTTATTTCAAGAGCTGACACAAAATTATTCAGGATGGTGAGCAAGGTTGACTATGAAGAGCTCCAGGAGGATCTCCACAAACTAAACGAGTGAGCAACAGTGTGGCAAATGAAGTTCACTATGGGCGTGGTCAGACGCGCTGTTTGATCTGGTGTGTGACGGTTCA
>NW_015164186.1:1789894-1804973 GCF_001447785.1 Gekko japonicus
GGGAAAGAGATCTTGGGGACATAGTGGATAGCTCAATGAAAGTGTCAACCCAGTGTTCCACAGCAGTAAAAAAAGGCCAGTTTTATGTTGGGGATTATTAGGAAAGGGACTGAAAATAAGACATCAAATAATATTTTATTTTTATTTACATTATTTACTTTACTTGCAGTCTGCCTTTCTCACTGATACCTAAGGCAGATTACACAATGTAAGTCAATGCCCTGTATAGATCTAGGGAGTGGCTCCGTTTGGAATACTGTGTGTAGTTCTGGTCACTCCATCTCAAAACAAACATTGCAGACCTGGAAAACATACAGAAGAGGGCAGCCAAGGTTATTAGGAGGTGACCTATGAGGAAAGACTGAAGAGTTTCCTCATTCCCTATGAGGAAAGACTGAAGAGTTTTGGGACTTTTCAGTTTAGAAAAGTGATGACTAAGGGGGGGGGGACATGACAGAGGTTTATAAAATGTGCACAGAGCAGAGGGAGTGGACAGAGAAAACACTGGAATTTGGGGGTACCCAATGAAGGTGGATGAGCAGTAGATTCAGGATGGGCAAAAAGAACTACTTATTTACTCAAATAATTAAAATGTAGAATTCACTGCCAGATGATGTAGTGATAGCTGCAGGAATAGATGGCTTTAAAAGGGAAAAAAAGCCATTGGTGACAAAAGAGACCCTCCACATGTAAAGGCAGTAAACCTCTGAATACCAGTGCCAGGAGGCAATATGCGGGGAAGGCCTTCACCTCTGTATCCTGTTGCTGGCCCTCTAGAGTAGCTGAATGGCTGCTGTGTGAAACAGGATGCTGGACTAGATGGACCACTGGTCTGATCCAACAGGGCTCTTCTTATGACAACCCTGTGTGTACCTGACCGCCCTATCTACACTTGACTTGAGATCAGCCACAGTGATGTCTGCAAAGATATGATGGGCAGCCTCCACTGAGATAATTCTGAAGCATCTTGACATTGCAAGCAATTGACTAACCCAATCACACGTGTTCCAGAAGCACAATAGAGTCAGTCAGTCAACCTTTATTGGCATAGAAAGCACAATAGAATTACCTATCTTCAGCATGGGCTGTTTGAAAGGAAACAATCTTAGAGCAAGATTCAAATCCAGTAGCACCTTAAAGGCCAACAAGATTTCCAGGTCATAAGCTTTTGAGAAAAGTATCTGACAAAGGGAGCTTATACCCTGGAAGACATGTTTGTTTTTAAAGTGTTACTGGACTTGAATCTTGCTCTTCTTTTGCAGACCAACACAGCTAACCACCTGAATACTAGAGCGGTAAACCATACAGAGACACAGTGGCTGGGCAACCTCACAGGAGCCTTTTAACAAAAATAAATTTGTTAGCATGGGAGACCTTCTGAAGGTTGCCACCCTGCAAATGGTTCACGTGTATTCTTAGTGGTGCTTCCACCTTGTGAAATGGCCAGCCTGAGGAGGTCAGGAAGATTCCCACACTTCTGCAGAATGTGCAAAAGAAAAATGTTCAGGAAGGCATTTTTATAAAGGGATTAGACCTGTACTAGAATGGAACCATCCAGGAGGGCACCTGATAATGAAATAGAATTGTAGACTACTGCAATGATTATTGTATGTGCCTTCTGCTTTTACTGTATTGTCTTAGACCTTGTAACTCCAGTTTATGAATAGTTTAGGGCATACTTTGCCTCAGACAGTTTCTTGTGTTCATTGTTCTCTAATTCTGTAATCCACATCCTATTGCTTTGTTCATTATTGTCTTGTGCTGTCTGATTGCACTGCTTTATATTCTGTAACCCACCCTGAGTCTCAGTAAGAAAGGTAGGTAATAAATAAAGGAAATGAATAAAGGAAAATGTTGCAAGATGCAACGTGGTTGTTTTCATACAGCACAAAAGTACCCAGGGGTCATTTAGTAGAAAAAGAGCTGCAGGAGCTCATTAGCATAACTTATTAGCATATGCCACACCCCCTGACATCACCGGAAGTGTGCACCAGCCCCTCTGACAGGCAGAAGCACCTGGCAAAGGAAAAGGGGAGGGGGAGGATCTCAGGCGCTTCTGCCTGACAGAGGTGCTGACGTGCCCACAGCCAGCCTGGGTGCATTATAGAATCATAGACTCAGAGTGGGAAGGGACCTCCAGGGTCATCTAGTCTAACCCCCTGCACAATGCAGGAAATTCACCAATACCCCCCCACACACCCCAGTGACCCCTGTTCCATGCCCAGAATATGATTAAAAAAACCTCCAGGATCACTGGGGGCCAAACTGGCCTGGAGAAAAATTGCTTCCTGGACCCAAAGTGGCGATCAGCATTTCCCTGGGCATGTAAGAAAGGGCCACAAGAACTAATGTTAAGTCCGTGCTTAACAAAATAGCCAGAGAGTGATTCAGCAAAACTCAGGTTTATTTCAGCTCGACGATCAACTTCTCTGACACGGTACAACTTCTCTGATAGCCCGAACAGCTTCCCATTGCAGCTGCTCGGTATTTAAACATTCCCGGCTAATATAGCCACGTCTACTATACAGTTAACCACAAGAACTAAGCACTGATTCAACCCTTCCTGCTCTACCTCTCGTGATTTGCCTAAGTTCACACAATCAGCATTATGATCCTTTTTAAAGTTGAAAGCATGATATAAATGCAAAGGACTATTTGTAAGATTATCTGTAAGACACAAGACCAGGACGCATCTCTCTTCTGGCAATCACTTGGAGAGACCCTATCACTCAGCTTCCATTGCCCCCCACACACCCCACACTGGAATAAGAACATAATATCAGGCCATAGCACATTGCAATAAAGCCCCTACAACTGTATACAGAAATACTGAGCTTCCCTACCATTTGCCACAACTAGCCCACCACACAACCAGGATCAAGACTCCTAAGTGGACCAACAGACAGGCATACACTTGTTTGAGAAACTGAGTATTACATTACAACACCTCTGGAACATTACAGATCAGTAGAGGCAGCACTGCACAGTGGTCAGAGTTGCAGATTGATGTGGGGAGACCCAGGTTTGTATTCTCACTCTGCTGGCTGAGTGACCTTGGGCAAAATCTCCCCTTCTCTCCCTAACCTACCCCACAGGGTTGTTGTGAGGATGAAATGGAGACTCATGGGCAGGGTCCCCAGCTTCCCTGGCAGGAACACTATGTTAAGAAATCTCTCACAATTATGCAGCCATAGCAGGCAGGAGGGAAGGAGGCGAATACCTCCAGCACCAGAGACTTGTAGAGGAAGAGTCAAACTTTGGGGACTCACCTGTGCCCCAGAGGGCCAAGGCAGCAGGGGGAAAATAGTTACTTTTTCCCACCATAGAGAACAATGGAGGGGATAGGGGCAACCTGTTTGGGGGCCCGTAGAATTGGACCCCCTGGTGCAATGTTCTTCAAACTTGGTTGGTATCTTGGGTAGAGGCTCCAGCAGCTACCCTGCGGGTTTGGAGCCTCTCCCTCAAACCCCCTCCCCTCCAGCTCCCGGAATATACCCTATGTTTTCACCATTGACTTCAATGGCCCATAGGATATAATGGGGCCGAAACGTACATTTGGCTGGCCCTTTTCAGGCCCGGCGTTCTAGCGCAGAACCTGAAAAAGATGGGGAGGGCGGCTCTGCAGGCCGAGCCTGAAAAAGGTGGGGAGGACAGCTCAGCAGCCCCCCCCCCCGTGGTTGCATCTGTCGCCGAAAGTGGCGGCAGCAGGGGCCATAACTTTTTAAAGACCCCTATCAAGAGCTGGGGGAGAGGTGGAATTTGCCCCTACCAGTCCAAGGCCACTACCCCGGGGCTCAGGGAGGCAAGGGAATGTTTCACCCCACCCCTCCCCCCTGTGCCGGCGTCGCAGCTGCCGAGAACAGTGACGGCGGCCATAACATTTTAAAGAGCCCCTCCCGAGAGCTGGGGGAGCCAGAAAGACCTCTCACATGTGATGCTGCTCGGACATCACGCGCAAGAAGTTGAATTTGCCCCTGTGAGTCCAAAGCCATCACTTCGGGGCTCAGGGAGACAAGGGAACGTTTTGCCCCTCCGCTCCCCCCCCCCGCGCCGGCGTCGCAGCTGCCGGTGAGAACGGTGGCGGCAGGCATAAATTTTTAAAAAGCCCCTCCCTCCCGAGAGCTGGGGGAGCCAGAATGACCTCTCGCGTGTGATGTCACACGTGAAAGGTGGAATTTGCCCCTACGAGTCCAAGGTCACCACCCCAGGGTCACACGCGAATGGTGGAATTTGCCCCTACGAGTCCAAAGCCACCACCCCGGGGCTCAGGGAGGCAAGGGAACGTTTTGCCCCTCCCCTCCCCCCACGTCCCAGCTGCCAAGAACAGCGGCGGTGGCCATAAGTTTTTTAAGAGCCCCTCCCAAGAGCTCGGGGAGCCAGAATGACCTCTCCCGTGTGATGTCTGAGTGGCAACGCCGCTCGGACATCACACGCGAGAGGTGGAATTTGCTCCTACGAGTCCAAAGCCACCACCCCGGGGCTCAGGGAGGCAAGGGAACGTTTTGCCCCACCCCTCCCCCTCCCCCCTGCGGACATCGCAGCTGCCGCCAAGAACAGCGGCGGCGGCCAGAACTTTTAAAAAAGCCCCTCCCGAGAGCTGGGGGAGCCAGAATGACCTCTCATGCTCGGACATCACACGCGAGAGGTGGAATTTGCCCCTACGAGTCCAAAGCCACCACCCCGGGGCTCAGGGAGGCAAGGGAACGTTTCGCCCCTCCCTTCCCCTCCGCGGGCATCGCAGCTGCCACCAAGAACAGCGGCGGTGGCCATAACTTTTTAAAGAGCCCCTCCCGAGTGCTGGGAGAGCCAGAATGACCTCTCGCGTTGCTGCTCGGACATCACACGCGAGAGGTGGAATTTGCCCCTAAGAGCCCAAAGCCACCACCCCGGGGCTCAGGGAGGCAAGGGAATGTTTCGCCCCACCCCTCCCCCCGTGCGGGCGTCGCAGCTGCTGCTGAGAACAGTGATGCATACCGGAACCAGAGCGAGCAAAGGATCTAAGCAACAAAGACTTTCCCGATACTACGTAACAACTATCGACAATAAATGTGAGTGAAGGAACTGTAAAATAATAAGCATTAAGTGGGAATCGGCAGATGGCAAAACTTCAAGTCTAGAAAGGGGGAGGGAAGCTTCTCAGAGGGGTAGGAATAACCCTACCCTAGACAAAACAGCGAGAAAAGTAATAAAGGAAAACTAGAAGCCAAGCTGAAATAAAGCCAAGAGCTTGCCTAACTCACATTGAGCGCAGAGAGCTACATCTTAGATCACAAGGAAGAATCTTGGAACTTTTGGGAACTTTTGTCCTTAACGTAAACAATGTCTCAGTGAGGGGGGAAAATGTTGGCCAGAGGGAAACTGAACACAGGAACTGCCAGCCTTGCATCACCAGTCACAAGACCGGAACCAACTGCAGACATTGCCAGCATGATCTCTGAAGCCTTGTGCCCTCTGCTGGATCAGATGACTAATCTCAACAAAAACTTTGATGTGTTACAGAAAGAGCTTAAAGAGACTAAGATAAAAACAGAGAAGACAGCCAAAAAGCTGAAAAAGGTTGAACACAAGACAAAAACATTGGATCAAAGAATGGAGATAGTGGATAAAGTGAGGACCTCTGTACAACAATAACTATTACAGCTCCAAGTGGAAAGATCAATGTCTATCTTGAGACTTCAAGGTGTCCCAGAAAAAAAAATGAGAATCTGAAAGAGATCTTAAACGAAGCATTGGCTCCCCTGATTAAATATAAACCCGAAGCATTAGAAGCAGACATGGATATAGTGTACAGGACATATTCAGAATTTGTTAAGAAAAATAACCTTCCAGGGGAAATATTTGTAAAATTCTCTAAAAGTTCTACAAGAGACCTGATTCTTAAAGCCTGTAATGGGACAATATTAAAAATTCAAGAAGAAATTAAGATCTTAAAGGATGTTCTATTTGAGATAAGAAAGAAGAGGAAGCAATACAAAAACATCACATCTTTTCTCCAGAGCAATTCAACTCAGTATCGATGGATTATCCCAGAAGAACTCATTGTCAACTTTAATGGAAAAAAAGAAAAGATTGACACTTTTGCTAAAGCTGAGCTGTTTCTGAAGCAACGTCAAAGTCCAGCAGCAGATAAAGGAAAAGCAGAGGACAATAAAGATACACCAAAGAAAAGCGAACAACATGAGCCAGGCAATGACAGTTCCTCATCATCTTCTTCGGTATCAATGGGTGAGATTTTTGATTCTGACTCTGAATCTAAAATGGGAGCAGCTGCTCCCAGATCATACAAGGTTAAATTCCCATGGGAGAAGAAGAAGAAACGTAAAGGAAAGAAAATAAATCTATGAAGATCCGAGATTCCCCTTTGAAATTGTTTTAACAATGGTGATGTAAACTACTCAATCTAATACTCCCCCCCCAAATGGGGAATTTTTTATTGCATTTTTATTAAAACTACAAACTATAACAGAAAAAAGGGAGGGGACTACATTTAGGGGATAAAGAAAAGATACCCACTACTGACTAAAAACCCAAGAGAGAAGATCTTCTAATCAACTTGAATACACATCTAGTCTTAATCATATTAATCTCATTATTTATTTTATTTTATTTAATTTTTATTTATCTTTCAACTTTCTACCCCGCTCGAACCCCCAGGGGGTCTCTGAGCGGCTTACAGTTAATCGCTTATCCCTACCTATGGCCACATATGCTGGGGATGGGGACTGCCCTACCGGCACCCTGTGGAGGTCTTTATCTTCTTCCTCCCGGTCGGCTTGTCGGCTCGGCTTTATTCTTCCTCCTCTGGCCCTCCCAGCTGGACTCTTAAAAATTCTCTCGCTTTCAGAACAGAGTCAATCTTTTCTTTTTTATCCTTGATTTTGAAGGTGACGCATTCTGGAATTAGCCATCTATATCCAATTGAATTTGTTTGAAGAAAAAGAACAAGGTCTTTATATTTCTTTCTCCGCTGTCTTATTTCAAATGGAATACCCTTCAGTACTCTGATAACACTCTCCCCAGCTCTCAGGGGTGCCCCAGATACTGCTTTCAGGATTGCATCCCGTACATGCCTCTTTGAGAATCTAACAATAATTTCCCCAGGCAGATTATTTTTCTTTATGTATCCTGAATATGACCTATAGGCCACATCCATTTCGCTTAGCAAAAATTCTGCCTTCATCTCTGTCACTGGGGCCAGTATTTCACTCATCATTTCCTTCAGATTCTCTCCTTAGTCTCTGGCATGTCCTGAAAGTGAAGGATCATATTAGCTGTTTCCATTTGTAATTGCAGCAACTGCTCTTCTGTAGAAACTTGCTTTTTTCCAGTTTTTGTACTTTCTTCTTCACCTTTTGGGTAGTGGCGTCCACTTCTTTCACCTTCTCATTTGTTTGATTCATCATTTTCAGAGTCTCGCTTATCTGATTTTGTTGAGTGGTGATACACTGAGTCATTGATGTCATCTGCTCTTTGAGATTATTCATTTGGTCCAGCAGGTGGTGCATGGAGTCTGCCAAAGTCTTTGCCCGCTCGTTGGCTCCTTCCGGTTTTGGGCTCTCAGTTACTTTCGATTTCAGATGTTTCGCTTTCTCTGTCCTCTTCCCCACTATCTTTTTTGCTTTGTTTACTTTCGCAGACTTTTTGAAAGTCTCTGAATATGCGCTTAAACACTTGCACTCGCCTTGGTAAGTACTCCTTAACAGTTTTAACCGTTTATACTTCCACTCCTCCCCTCAATCGCTCTAAAGTCTATGCACTTGAGAGGCGTCCCTCCCCCTCTCGCTTTATCTTCTGTTCCGTGGGGTGGGGGTGGGGAGTTTCTTTTTTTTAGTCAATGCTTAAACGACTCACGTTCATAATCGGTCCACAGACTTCGTTTACACTCCATTTCTAACGCTCGATCTCCTGCGCTTGCCCCGGTCAGTGTCACTTAGTCCATTTGGTATCTCAGCACGAAGAACCATCAGAACGGAGAGGTGCCTCAATTCTCCGACATTGCGCCATCGAAGAGGCAACCTCTCAAAAGCTCCATGGCCAGGGTCCCTTCAGCCGGGTCCCTGGGGGAGTAGTGAGCCTGTACACCCCCTCCTTCAGCTGGAGCGCAGCTTCATCCCGAGGAGGTCCGGGAGGTGAGTCTGCTAGCGTGCCGCCATCAACCGGAAGTCCTACTCAATCTAATCCTATTTTTATTTTATTTATTTATTATTTTATTTATTGTTAACATTTTTACCCCGCCCTCCCCATGAGCCTTCATTTTTATAAATTTAACTTTTATAATGTAATTTTAAGCATTAGGGAATTATCAAAAATCGAAATTAGACTATCAATGATCCTTGCCTACTCTGTATTTTAGATTGCAGTTTGTAGTAGGTAGATGTAGTGATAGAAGCAATAAAAAATGTAAAAAAACCCCCAACATATGTGAAAGAACCTCATGTGGCTCCTGAGCCGCAGTATGACCACCCCTTCCATAGAATCTGCCTTCCAAACTGGTCATTTTCTTCAGGTGAACTCATCTCTGTCACTGGAGATCACTTGTAATAACAGAAGATTTCCAGCCACCACTGTCCATTGGGTAGTATTGGACTGGGGTCTGTTTTTGATTCCATACTCTGCCATGGAAACTCCCTTGGAGATCCTGGGCCCAAGCCCATCGCACTCTGTCAACCTAACCTATGGTACCTCACAGGGCTTTTGTTGTGAGGATAAAATGAAGAAAGGGAAAACAATGTCGTAAGCCACTTCCAGTCCCCACTGGGGAGGAAAGCAAGATATAAAGATCTAAATAAATGTAATTGGCAATCTGGTAAAAATCGCCCTAGGAAACTTCACTGGATATTTTATGGTCTGCCAACTGGCCTGGAAAAAAGTAAAAGCCCAATTTAAAAGGTCAGGCTGATATTAACAGGACAGCTAGAGGGACCAGTTGATACATTGGCAACCCTGCTGTGGGCACACAAAAAAATCCATTTCAATGTATAGAGTGATTGGAAAAGTCTTGAAATGTGACTTCTTCCCTCACCAAACTGGAATTTAAAGTTTCCTCTAAAATTCCTTTAGCTGGATAATGAAGTCAGGGCTCTTCAACTACCTGCATTGTTTGTGGACTATAACATTTTGCTGCAGTTGGCCAGGCCATGTTCTCATACAAACATTCTCTGTTTTCCTCTTTCTTGCACACACACAGTCACATGTGCTTTTAAAAACAAAAGTTGCCGGAAATCAGCCTGAGGAACGAAACTTTTGTCGTGCCAAAGCATCTGTTCCATCTCTGCGCAGGAATGTGACTCTCTCTATTGCTTTCACTGGTAGAGTTCAGTTGGAGAGAGCAGATGTTACAGCAAGGTATGTAGCAAAGGCTGGCCACAGCCCCAAACCCACTTTCAGGTGTGTGAGTGAAGAGCATTGCAGCTGAGTAGAAGTCAGTGAGTGCTGGGAAAAAAGATGAATGTGAATTCACCCACAGTTGGGTTGAAAAAAGTATTGGCAGTCCGGTCAAATTGGGACTAGGAAAGATCTCAGTGGCCCCTTGCCCTGGAGGGGCTGGCAGCCTGGAGCAAGCCAAGATGAGACCCAAGGATGCTGGTAGTACCACTGGGGCTGCCTGGCTTGCACCTAACTAGCATAGGGTTGCCAATCCCCAGTTGGGGGCAGGGGATCCCCCTAGCTTGGAGGCCCTCCCCCGCTTCAGTGTTATCAGAAAGTGAGGGGAATGTCCGCTGGGTGCTCCATTATACCCTATGGAGACCAGTCCCTAAAGGGAATAATGGAGAATCGATCTGTGGGTATCTGGGGCTCTGGGGAAACTGCTTCTTGAGGTAGAGGCACCAAACTTTCAGCACAGCATCTGGTGCCCCTCCTCAAAAAACTCCCCAAATTTCAGGCCATGCCTCTAATTTATCCAGTGTTATTTGTTTTGGAGAGTTTTGTCCAAACACGCCACCCTTATCCTGCCTCACTAGGCACTCATTCCATGGTCGACTATTCAGATTACTGCTGTATGGTAACTGTTATGTCTGGACAAGAGCAATCTTCCACTCCGGCTTAACTGCTGCTGGAGGCATGCCTGGACTTGTCTGGTAGGCCTCCTAGAGGGAGCGTGGTGAGGCATGTCTGGGCTTGCTCAGGCAGGCCACCTAGTGGTAGCTTGAAGCCCCAGAACAAAGGCAGGCAGGATCATGGAACCTGCCAGCAGTTTGGCCCCTGAGGACAGCCAGCCAATTGGGAGCCTGGAGGCCATTTGAACTCACCAATTGCATGGGGGCTGGGAGTGGCTTAGGTGTATATAGTTAGGGCAGTTGCCCCATGTAAAACATTCCTGTTGAGATGCAATAAACTGCTGCTTGCTGAAATCACTATGCCTTTCCCTCCACCGTGTTAAACCCACTGTTTAACAATAACCATGGAGTGGACACTTGGGCAGCATACTTTTTAAAAATTTATTTTCTGGGCATGCGCAGAAGCACTTATTTGAAGCACCACTCCTTTTTGACAGCTCCGTGATCCTTCCGCCAAGTACTGTGATAATTGGTTCCTATACAACTGTATTTCTCTGCCAGAAATCACTCCCTTTCCTATCTGATCTTACTCCCTTTCCCACTCATTTCATAAGGCAATTTCCCCTTTTTCTCTCCCCATAGTTTTTCCACCAGAGCAATATTATGAAGTGGCCTGGAGTAAAGTTCCGGGGCAGAATCCTGATCACCGATATGGAACCTAAATAGGGACTATTTCCACCGCCGTCCCACCCCAAGAAATGGCAGAAAGGGGCTTTCCCCCCTGAATTTGTCATTCAAAAAACACACACACACCCCAGGGCTCCCAATCCCAACAAAACATTGTGTTGCATAGACGAATTTGTCATTCAAAAAAAACACACACACCCCAGGGATCCCAATCCCAACAAAACATTGTGGTGCATAGACGTACAAGTGGTGCCTCATGACCCTGTGGCAGAGAGTCACTTACGCACATATTGCTAACTGATTTCTTTTTCTAAGGAGCAAAAACAGAAGGGAAAGTTCAGACTTCCCTTCCAGCTTGAGACCACGATGGAGAGTTGAGACATCTGGAAATGCGGGGTGAAACCAGACAATCCATAAACCTCAGACTTTGTCCAGTGTCAGAAAACACGAATTTGGGGATGGGTGAAAATGGGAGGCCAACGACTGGGGAACAGGATACGGAAGATGCTGTCTGATCATGCACTTTAAATACGGAAGGGATCAGCAACAACATCAGATCAAACAGTTCATCTGATTGCAGCCTCTAAAACTTTAATTCCCCTCAGGCTGTTTGCACTCAGTTTTCAATAGACTTCCTATTTTAGGTAAGTGTTTGCCAGCTGGAATTGGCTTGTGTTTTTGCAATGAAGTTCTTGTTTAGTTGCGCTACTGTGAACCAAAGTGTTTGTGTGCATTCAAGGCCCTGAGTACCTTGGGTTCAGCTACGGTCAAAGCTGTTGGACTGCAACTGGCTGATTCATGTCTTTATGAAAAGCATCAGCTTTTAGAACAGGATCTGTGTGCATTCTTTGTGTCTCTGAATTGACAGACAATGCATTCTTTGGTACCTGACACCAAATTCAGCATGCCGAGAATTTTATTTTTCTGTTCATTGCCGTCTCCTAGAAAAGTATTTAGAATATAAGAAAAGCCCAGCTGGATCAGACCAAAGTTCTAGATAGTACAGTACCGTCTCTCCCACAATGGCCTCCAAGCAGGACCTGAAGGCTACTGCCTTCTCCCACTGTTGCCACCCCAGCAGCTGGTATTTAGAGATATATTATTAGGGTTGCCAGCTCCGGGTTGGGAAATACCTGGAGATTTTGGGGGCAGAGCCTGAGGAGGGCAGGGTTTGGGGAGGGAGTTCAATGGGGCATAATGCTATAGAGCCCACCTTCCATAACAGGCATTTTTTCCAGGTGAACTGATCTCTGTTGCCTGGAGATCAGTTATAATCTCAGGAGAGATTGGTACCCCTATATGCTGCCTCTGACCACAAAGATCTATAACCCATCGTTGCCCGTCTTCTTTGAATATGCTTTTAAAGGACAGAGAACTATCTAACTCACAATGTATTCCAGTTTTTCTCAGTCTAGCTCAACATTTTCTCGTGTGACTGGCAGCATCTCTCTGGAGTCTCAGGCAGAGAAAGGTCTTTCCAGAACCTGAACCTGAGGCCTTCTGCATACAGACATCTGCTCTATCAGGGTAGGGTGGCCAGATAATGTGAGTGAAAAAAGAGGGCACTGTTCACTAATAATTTTTCTCTCTCGCAAGTCCAGGCAAGTAAAAATGTCTTGCTGGCAAATGAAACAGGGCTGCAGAAATCACCCAGCCATTGTGGATGGGATGGACTTCTACATACGCACATGCATATATGGAAAACTATTTATTATAAATTTATATACATAACTGCTTATTTTTACTGAAATGGCAAGTTTGCACTGAAGAGGGAAAGAAATAACACAGTACACAAATAACAAAAGGAATGTCTGGACGGACCACTGGAGCAAGGGGGAGCCTCGATTCTCTGGCATTCGGCCAGAGAAGAGGCTACCCCCTCAAAGCTCCTTGGCCAAGTGCCCTTCCCCGGGCTCCTGGGGGGGTTTACGAGCCTGCTCACCCCCTCCGTCCGCCAGAGCATGGAGACACCCCCGGGAGGTCCAGGAGGTGCGTCCATGAGCGTGCCGCCATCAACCGGAAGTTCCTGCCACACAAATACTAATTTAACTACCACCAGGCACTGCTATGCTTACAACACCAGTACCTGCATACCTATGATGAAGTGACACTTGAATACTTGTTGGAAGATTTTATCTCTCTAAGTAGAGTTGGTTGTTCAAGTAGGCATTTGTAGAACTGAAGGCATGAATAGTCATGTAGGTTATATTACAGTAACAGAACACCTTTATACCTTCAATGGTAAATCGGTTCCTTTTATCTATCCACTGGGCATTAATTAATGAAATTATTCTCTCAATATTTGCATCATGTCCTGGAATGCAGAAGAAAAATTGTGCTACTGGAAGTCTGCTTTGCAGCACTTTTGAAAGTATTTAATTCAATTGTCTCTAACTAGTGCACTTTTGAAGTCTTCATCTATTTGAGCACTTTCAACAAAAGTCTTCAGATTACAGAACTGGTTAAAACATTTTATATCATCCACCCCCATGTCTCAATCTCTCAAGTATTTTATGGAATGCTGAACATAATCAAAGGGTATCAGTTAAAATCATCCAGTGAAAACAGTCAAACTCATTAAAAGAAACTGTCAATTTCTGCATATATTCCAAACACTCTTTGTACAAGTAAGAAGCTTTTTTCATAAACAGACCAACTTCTTTCTCTAGTTCATCTTTCTTTCCTTTGCTTAGGATCTCTTTTGTTTTCAGTGAAAGGAAGAATGCTTCAATTCTATGTTGCAGCATTTGACAAATTGACTGCAATACAGTGAAAACTTCCAAAATTATTATTTTTTCCCTTTTCTGTTTCCTGGATTTTTGTGTGGAACGTTGACATTAAGGAATGTAAGTGCCACAGATGTGCTTCTGCTACGTCATTTTCAAAGAATTTCTTCAATATGGATGGTGGATTAGATTGAGACAAGCGTCGCCCGCCTGTGATACTCGTGGGGGGGGGATTTCACATCCACACACACACACTTTCTCCCCAGGCTCCCTTGCAGCTGCCAGACCCAGCACTGACTCCCCCCCCTCTTGGTGGCTTGTCTGGAGCTGCTCCAGATGGCCTCGCCAAGGCTTCCTCCCCCCCTCCTTTCCTCTCTCAGTGGCTCATTCAGAACTGCTCTGGACAGGCTCACTGAGGCTTCCTCCCCTCTTTCCTTCTTTTGGCTCCAAGACTCCCCAAGGACATACCTGGGCAACAGGAGCATACTGGGCTGTAGGAGACTGACCTGGCACAACGGAGCCTCAGGGGAAACGAGGAGGCTGCTGGTGAGGCAGTGGCTGACCAGCAGAACGACACCACGAGGCCCGATCCCCCAACCAACGCCTAGCCTTTGAGCTTGGAGGAGGCGCAAGGAGGAGGCCTCAGGACGCCTCAGCTGGGCCTGACTGTGGAGCAGGTGGCGTCGAGGCTGTTACCCGCTGTGTGAGGTGACAGCAGACCCGAGTGGGCTGTTGGCTGGCTGCCAGACAAGCGGAGCATTAGCAGAAGGAGACCAGGGCTGGCTGGCAGCCCTTCATCCCACAGTTCCCAAGGGTAAGTCCATTCTTTGCACAGGGATGGTTGTTGCTGCCGTGGCAATTGGAGCAGCAGTGGGGATGGTTAGTGGCATGGCGGCTTCCCTTGCACTGTTCTCCCGCCACAGTGAGTGAGTTCCCTGCACATGCCCAGAGCAAGCAGTTGTAGTTTTTGGGGGTTTTAAGTATCCCCTGTATACTTTTTGAAACATCTCAGATTTTTCTGCACACCTGGGGACTGCCCCAAGGCTGCAGGAATATCTATTGACCCTCCACATCCCCCAGATTTGCGGAAATAAGTCTGCACATAAGGAGCATGTTTTTTTTTTTAGAACACAATTTTATTTTGCATGAAAATATTGACATGTCATCAGTTCCATTAATGTTTCAATTTTTACCCCCAATATCCCCACTTTACTCTCCCCCTCCCCGTGGCTTCCCGCAATGCTTCCCCCCTCGTCACTCCAGTACACCTTAAGATAACATCATATTCTAGTTTCAATATTGTTCTAAATATAATAAATTGTGCTTTACATCCCAGTTCTTTTCTAGGTAAATTTTAAAGTCTCTCCATTCCTCATAGAATTCCTGATCTTCTTTGTTGTTCAATTTTTTCGTAATTTTGTCCATCTCAGCCATAAACAAAGTTTTTTGTATCCATTCTTCTAACTCTGGAATTCTTTCTTGTTTCCAACATTGTGCATAGAGTATTCTCGCCGTTGTAATCAGGTACCAAAATAAAGTTCTTTTTGTAATATTCAATTCTTCCATTTTAAGTCCTAAGAGCAGAATTTCTGGTGCTTTTTTAAAAGAACATTTCAATTTTTTTTGCATTTCGCTGTGAACTCTAGTCCAAAAGTCCACAGCTTTTTC